>NC_058133.1:415594152-415594596 GCF_016433145.1 Gracilinanus agilis | reverse complement strand
TCCAACACACTAGAGCAGCAAGAAGTAGAAAGAGAAACACCATTTAAAATCACCCTAGACAATATAAAATACTTAGGAATCTACCTACCAAAACAAACACAGCAATTATATGAAAACAACTACAAAACACTTTCCAAACAAATAAAACTGGATCTAAACAATTGGAAAGCCATTGATTGCTCATGGGTAGGATGAGCTAACATAATAAAAATGACAATTCTACCCAAATTAATTTATCTATTTAGCGCCATACCTATCAAGCTACCAAAAAACTTCTTTACTGAATTAGAAAAAACTATAACAAATTTCATTTGGAATAACAAAAGATCAAGAATATCAAGGGAAATAATGAAAAAAAATGTGAAGGAAGGGGGCCTAGCAGTACCAGATATTAAACTATACTATAAAGCAGCAGTCATCAAAACAATATGGTACTGGCTAAGA
>NC_058133.1:415557714-415593758 GCF_016433145.1 Gracilinanus agilis | reverse complement strand
CCTATTTAGCGCCATACCTATCAAGCTACCAAAAAACTTCTTTACTGAATTAGAAAAAACTATAACAAATTTCATTTGGAATAACAAAAGATCAAGAATATCAAGGGAAATAATGAAAAAAAATGTGAAGGAAGGGGGCCTAGCAGTACCAGATATTAAACTATACTATAAAGCAGCAGTCATCAAAACAATATGGTACTGGCCAAGAGACAGAGAGGAGGATCAGTGGAATAGACTTGGGGTAAATGACATCAGCAAGACAGTGTATGATAAACCCAAAGAGCCCAACTTTTGGGACATGAATCCACTATTTGACAAAAACTGCTGGGAAATTTGGAAAACAATATGGGAGAGATTAGGTCTAGATCAACATCTCACACCCTACACCAAGATAAATTCAGAATGGGTGAATGACTTGAATATAAAGAGGGAAACTATAAATAAGTTAAGTGAACACAGAATAGTATACTTGTCAGATCTCTGGGAAAAGAAAGACTTTAAAACCAAGCAAGAGTTAGAGAAAATTACAAAATGTAAATTAAATGGTTTTGATTATATTAAACTAAAAAGCTTTTGTACAAACAAAAACAATGTAGTCAAAATCAGAAGGGAAACAAAAAATTGGGAAAAAACTTTTATAATGAAAAACTCTGACAGGGGTCTAATTACTCAAATATACGAGGAGTTAAAGCAATTGTATAAAAAATCAAGCCATTCCCCAATTGATAAATGGGCAAGAGACATGAATAGGCAATTTTCAGGTAAAGAAATCAAAAGTATCAATAAGCACATGAGAAAGTGCTCTAAATCTCTAATAATTAGAGAAATGCAAATCAAAACAACTCTGAGGTATCACCTCACACCTAGCAGATTGGCTAAAATGAAAGAAGGGGAGAGTAATGAATGTTGGAGGGGATGTGGCAAAATTGGGACATTAATGCATTGCTGCTGGAGCTGTGAACTGATCCAGCCATTCTGGATGGCAATTTGGAATCATGCTCAAAGGGCTATAAAGGAATGCCTGCCCTTTGATCCAGACATACCATTGCTGGGTTTGTACCCCAAAGAGATCATAGATAAACAGACTTGTACAAAAATATTTATACCTGCGCTTTTTGTGGTGGCAACAAATTGGAAAAGGAGGGTATGTCCTTCAATTGGGGAATGGCTGAACAAACTGTGGTATATGTGGGTGATGGAATACTATTGTGCTAAAAGGAATAATAAACTGGAGGTGCTCCAGGCGAACTGGAGAGACCTCCAGGAACTGATGCAGAGCGAAAGGAGCAGAGCCAGAAGAACACTGTACACAGAGACTGATATACTATGGTAAAATCGAATGTAATGGACTTCTGTACCAGCAGAAATGCAATGACACCAGACAGCTATGAGGGATTTATGGTAAAGAACGGTACCCACATTCAGAGGAAGAACTACAGGAGAGGAAACATAGAAGAACAACAAATGCCTGAATGCATGGGCTGAGGAGGACATGATTGGGGATGTGGACTCAAAACTACCATACCAAAGCAACTATAAACAATTCAGAAATAAGTCTTGAACAAGGACACATGTTAAAACCAGTGGAAATGTGCATCGTCCATGGGTGGGGGGAGAGTGGGGAGTGAAGGGGAAAGTAGGAGCTTGAATCATGTAACCATGTTAAAAATGATTATTAATAAATGATTTAAAATTTAAAAAAAAGAATTGTTGGGAAAACTGGAAAACAGTTTGGCAGAAACTAGAGATAGTCCAATATCTTACACCATATACCAATAGAAGATCAAAATGATTACATGACCCAGGTGTAAAGAGAAATACAAATCATAAGAATAGGTAACATATTACCCATCATATTTATGGATAGGAGAAGAATTTGTAAGTAAATAAGAGAAAGAAAGCATGTGGAAATGTAAATTTGATCATTTCAAAAATTGAAAAGATTTTGTACCAATAAAACCAATGTAGCCAAGATTAGAAGGAAAGCAATAAGAGGAAATTTTCATAGACAGTTTATAAGATAGAGGTCTTATTTCTAAAATATATGGAGATTTTTCAAACATATAAGAATATGAGCCATTACATAATTGATCAAAAGATATGAACATAAAGGTCTTAGATAAAGAAATAGAAGCTATATAGAATTATGTGAAAATATGCCCACTCATTATTTTTTAGGGAAATGTAGATCAAAACAATTCTGAGATATCAGTTCATACCTATTAGATTGGCTAAAATGATAAAAGGGAAAAATCACAAATGTTTGTGGGGATGTGGAAAAATGAGGACACTAATACACTGCTGGTAAAACAGGAAGCTGAACATTCTGGAGAGCAATCTACGTATGCCTCTTTACCCAGTAATACCCCTATTAGGTTTATTTCCTTAGGTAATGAAAGAAAAAGGAAAATAAACTATATGTTCTAAAATATTTATAGGAGCTCCTTTGATGTTTCCAAAGAAACTGAACATATGTCAATTAATTGAGAAATGGCTAAACAAGTCATGATACATAATTACAATAGAAACTATTAATCCATAAGAAATGACAAATAAAACAAAAATGTAAAAACTTAAATTGATGTAAAGTGAAGTGTGCACAACAAGGAATATACTGTAAACAGTAACAACAATTATAACTGATGATCAGCTGTGAAAGACATACCATTTTTACCTTTATTTTCTCCAAGAATTCTTCTCAGATGTAAGCAATATGTGTTTTGTTTCATAACATGATGAACATCAAAATAAATATTATATGATAATATGTATAAAATCTACATTATGTTAACTGCCTTTTTGGTGAAGGGTAGGAAGGAGGGGAAAAAAAGATCGAGACATAGCTTTTTGGACACAGTTAATGTGAATTTGTTTCTCTTTGATAGGCATGTTTATTAGAATTATATATTGATAACAAATCATATGTATGATATCATTATTCTGTTATATATCATATTTTGTTATTCTTATATTTAAAATATAAAATTTAATGGTAACAAAAAATTGAAAAATATCTAACAAGGGGGGAAATCCTTGTAATAAAAGAAAGTATACTAGAAACTTATTAGAAGGGAGCAGAGCCAAGATGATGGCTTAGTAGCAGCTAAAACTGAAACTGCTCTGAAAAATCAATCCTTCTAAATCAATCATTAAAAAGTGCCTCAAAATAACAAAAGTCAAAAACAAACAGCAAAGTGGAATGAAAGAGCCCTCCTGCTGAATAAAACTTGAAAGGTAGACAGAGGGAGTCAATTGTCTGGGGATGAGTGTGAATTAGAAGCAAAACTGCACACAGAAGATTCCTGGATGACCACCCTCACCTACTGTGCCAGGTTCCAAGCTTGGACACAGGCCAACTTCAGGATCCCTGGACACTGCCTACACCAACAATAAAGCACCCCACACCCCAGTTCCAATCCCTGAAGTTCCAGGCCTTGACATCAACCTGTAGTGAGGCCTGAAAGCCCATAGTGCTTAGCCTTTTCAAACCTGCACTGTGGTGAAGCGATTAGCACCAGAGCAAAATAGCTCAGAACGCTGAGTCCTCTAAGCCATAAGCAGAGGAAACAGAATCAGGAACTTTCAGAACTCCCTGTCTGAAGTAAAAAAAAAAGGCTTAGAAAATGAGGAAACAGCAAAAAAAAAAACACCCAACCACAGAAAATTTCTATGGGCACAGAGAGAAACACAGTCAATAAGGGACAGTGAGATGCAAGCAACCACATATAAAACTTCAAAGAAAAATGGGAATTGATCTCAGGCACTGAAAGAACTCAAGAAAGGAACTGAAAAAATCAAATAAGACAAGTGGAAGAAAAAATGGAAAAAAAGAAATAAAAGTAATGAAAAAATAGTGGCTTAAAAGCAAAATTTGTATATAGAATTGTGATATAGAATCTTATCTTACCCTATAGAGAAATAGAAAGGGAATAAGAAAAGGGGTCATGGGGAGGGAACTAATATAGGGAGGAAGAAGGGGGGGAGGTAATTAAAAGACCCTATAGAGAAGTAGGAGGGGAATAAAAAGAGTGATGGTGGAAAAGGGAGTAATATAAGACAGAGGGGTAAGGGGGAGGTGATTAAAAGCAAAATAATGGTGTGAAAGGGAAAAGTGAAAGAAGAAAGGGCAGGATTAAAAGAGGAAAGTAACTTTTAGTAAAAGGCTTCCTAAAGCCTTTATTCACTAGAAAGAAATAAAGATTCCAAACCTAAATCCTAGAGAGACTGAATTGCTTCATTCAGATTGGATAAATGAGAGCCCTGTAATTCAAAAGGAATTTTAATTCATTCATTCATGGAAGAAGAAAATTAATTTTTGACAATCCCATTTAAATCATCTTGGACTTCTGCACTTTGATTTTTGATAATTAGTTTAGTAAAAATAAGCATAATTCCATAGTATCAGTTCACCACGGACTAACCAAAATTAAATTCTTTTCTTTCCTGTTAAGCTATTTAAAGTTACTTGTGGGAAGCCATTAAGAGAAATTAGAATCTCTAATAGATATTTTTATCTGGACCCCATAAAAAGGTCAACACAGCCCAGCAGAGCTGTGTGTTAACTGTGAGATCCATATTGCTAAGAGGGGTTCAAGCTGCAGAGGGGGGTTCAGGCTACATCACAGAATTCCATAGTGCCCCCCAGAACTCTTAGAGAGGGGGCAGTTAAAGGCAGTTGGAGTCCTGGTATAAAAAGGCAGGTCATTCTGCTTGCTTGGTCTTGGGGCCTGGATCATTAGTCTGGGGGTTGTCTCTGCAATCTGGGTGACTCTGAGTTGAGCCATTCAGTTCCTGACTGCCAAGCTGTTTTACTTTGGTTAGACCTTCAACAATATCACAATCTACCTTAGTTTAGCTATCTTGATATAGCTATCTTCTAGAAGAACAATATTTATTGGGTTAGAGAGAAGATCAGCCATTCAAGATACCTTATCCCCTTTGGGGGGAGGGGCTGCTTTTGACATAACTTTTTGAGAGTTTCCCTTACCTTATCAATTTTAATCCACCCCCCACCTTCCCATTCCCACTTATCATTAAATTTTTATCAACTGGGAACTGTGTCTAGGTATAGATATTTTGGGTTTATACTCACAACTTCCTTAAGCCAAGTTCCTCCTACTTGTAGCCCTGAAGTTAATCCTAACCTCCATGCCTGTGAGCTTCTAAGACATCAAGCTTCTCCAATACAATTCTGTGGGGAAATAATTTAGAGAAAGTTATAATCTTTAGGAGTTTAGCCTTTCCTTACTTACTGTCTTGGCCCAGTAGTTAACAAATCAGTTTGTCCACCATTACCAAACTATAACTGACTTTCCATCTGCCTAGTGGGAGGGGGAAGTGAAGGAGCACTTTCACAAGATCCTGCCCCTCCCTTCCAGTCAAGCCAGCGGTATGTCCCTCCAAAGATCAAAGGAATTAGTGAGACTACATTGCGAAAGACCCATGTCATTTTACAACTTCCCTAATACAACATAACCCACTGCCCTTATCAGGGGAGACTAGACTGGGTTATCTAAGATAAAAATCTGAGATTCCTCTTTTGACTCCTTTTCATAATTCATACCTTTTCTTAAAAAGCAATGTGGCCTTATTGAAAAGCTTTGTTCTGTCAGCAAACCAACAGTAAGAGGATAACAATCTTCCCCTTTGGCCAGGAATGCATCTGCCTGGTACAGCCAAGGCCAAACCCTTAGCAGGGGCATTTTGCCCACATTTAGAGTAAACTAATGGGTCTCAAAAAAGTTGTTTAATATCATCAAGGCCAAGAAATTCAGGGGCTGTCCATCCTACCAAAATGTTCCCAGACTTCGCTTGGAGATAACAAATATAGCTGACGGTTTAGTATAGGTTTTATCTACACCTTGAACCTTCTAAGCCTTTTGTTTTGTCTATGGTAAAATTACAGCTCTGTGTATCTGTGGGAAACTTTCCTTGTGCTTTTGGGTGAAAGGGATCTTTAACTTCATATATAATAAACCTGTGACTCCATTGTATCTTGGAGCACTTTGAACTAACAAGCCATGCTTCCAATCTGTTTCATTCTTTACATCTGACGACCACCCTAGGCCACTCAAAAAATCTCTGGTTTATAGAATAGGATCTCTATAGTTACTATATCAGGGAATCATGGAAGCATAGGTGAAAAAAAGTATTTTTAATCCAATTTTCATATTTATCACATCAGGGTTCTCTCATGTGAGAGGGTACCATGGTTCTACAACTATATTATTATTTGTGTCTATTAAGTAACAAATAGCTATTACTTATTAGAGTGTATATAAGATGATGTCAAAGGGTTACTATATTTCTGTTAATAAGAATTAATAAGATAGCCTGTCTAGAGTAGGTGAGTAGTAGATTATTTATCAATAGAGATCTTCACAAGGGAGTGTCATTGCTCTTTTGGAAGGGTTTCTTACTCAGAGGTGTGTTGGAACAGATGAACGCTGAAGTACCTTGTAATTCTTTGAGTATGAGGTAGATAGCTGAATTAGGTAATAGAATTATTATTTCCTACTTTATAAATGAAGAATAGAGCTCAGTGACATTAAAGGACTTGCACAAGGTCAAGTTACAGAAGCAGTGTTCAAAGCTATATCTCTAACTCCAAAATTGATGCTTTTAAAATATTATATCTTGTGTCAAATGTGCAATTTGTGAAAGTGTTTTGTTAACATCAAAGCACTAAACAACAGAAATATAAATTTTAATAGTTATAGGAAAATGAAACAAAAAATAAGATCAATCAAGGGTACGTACAAACCAACAGAAGAAACCATTTTCACTAATGAACAAGTAAAAAGTCCTTTTTGATATACGGAAAAGTGGGAGACCTTTTTGCAGGGATGGTGAGGGGGAAATGGAGACATTTCAATGAAGCCAGCAGTTATGTGACATTTAAAATCCTTTAAATGTTTACTTTTGTCTTAGCATTTTTCAGCCCTCCTCTGCTATGAACTAAAGATTAACCTGGCATCAAAATTATCATTCTGTACTGTGCACAACTGCAACAGCAGAAAGTAGGGCTATTTCAAGAAAATTAATCTGATTATCCACAGCAAAGTAAAGGTGACTGGTAGAAATAAAATTTTAAAGAATGATACTTGCTGCCTTGAAAAGAAATTTCTCTGGGGGAATTCATAAGTGGGTTCTACTGCAGAGAAACTGGGACAAATTGAAAGAGTTAAGATGTCTTTTATCAAAGAAAGAAGGAACAAAGGCTTTTGTACTTTGGCTTGGAGAAGGTAGATTAGGGAAACAAAGCAGAAAGTATTACATATTTTTCCATTTAATTCTATTACATTGAACTGTACAAAATGTAGGCGTCGATTACTCCATATTCCCTTTAAAAATGAATCTTCCAAATTAAAAAAGTCTAATAGATTAGCCTACACTTAATTTTCTTCTATCAAGTATCACTTGACACAGTATTGCAAAATGATCACCAAATGGGTTATTCTAAGTATAATAGCAAGAGTTATAGGACCCGACTCTGGTCTTAATATGGAGATAATATATAGCGTGAATGATGACACTGATAAAATATTAATTACAATTGTACCCTTAATTCCCCCTTTTGAGCCCTTCCTATTCTTGACAAGCTAGTATTATGTCATAGGTCTCTAGCATCCTTATCAAAGACCCTGAAAAAATGATGATAAAAATTGAATTAACATATATCCTTTTACTGAAAATTCTATGACTTTCTGCTATACCAGTTATAAGAACCTAATATGTAAGCACAGAATATAATTTAATCTTGGTCAGAACAAAATGATTTGCTGTTATAGAATTAAACATTTCCTTGCAACTCCAACTTATTTTTAATAATGCCTCTGCCATTATCAAACTGGGTAGCCTAGGTCAAGCCCTTCAGCCCCCAGTTCTCTTCTAGTTTCTTCAGTGTTAAATGAGGGGCTTGACTAGATAATTTCTAAGGTTACTTTCAACTTTAAATCTATCAATTGTATGAGGTGAATTTCTGAGCATGTAGAGTGAAAAAAATATGATCCCTGTCCTCAATGAATATACATTCTAATGGGAGAGAAGGTATGCAAACAGTAAATGGGAAGAAACGTGAACTAAGGGACAACATTTGATAAATCACTTATTTTTTTCTTAAATTTGGATTCTTGTTTTCATCTGCTACTTTTTCCTGAATGTACAAAAGAAAGTACCTTTACAACAAATAAGTCCATAGTTTAATCCTTTGCTCCAAAGTCCTTTATTCTTCTCCGAACAATCCCTAAAAATTATCCAACTACTCACTGATCACATTTTCAAGAAATTTCAATTTGTACCAGGATCAGACCTGGCAAAGTTAAATCAGGCATATTTATACCTTAGGCAAAAATATAAAGCTATATAAATACACACATACACACACATAATTTATAGACCTAAACCATGTAGAAATAATAATATAAACTTAATGGCTACATGTGAATTGAATAAACATATGGTACTCACCAAAAGTTCCAGAGAGAAGCCCTGATTCCATAGCTATAGCCAAGTAGTATTTTGCTGTTCACATTATTTTTTTCTTCAGGCTTCTCAGTAGTGTCCTCATTTTTAATCTGAATTATGCCTTCCGGAATTCTAAGGGTTGTTTCAACAACCATTGTTGCATGTCTTGCCCAGCTATGAATTTTAGGATTTCTTGATACTTTTAAGCTATGAAATAACTGCTAGACTTTACCTAAAGAGAATGGATTTTTGTTTCTTTTCTTTTTAAGAAAGAAATGTCTACAATGATTAGTATACAGGAATTGGAGAGACTAAACTGAAATATAGATTTACTCAACTTGCCACACAAAGAACATTAAGTTCTAGCCACTTATGTTGAAAAAATAACAGAAAAAAGAAGATATTTATATGTCTGAACTTCAAGCCATACCTTCAGTAAAACAATAAGCCAGGGAGGCAGCTAGGTGGCAGCATGGATAGAGCACAGGACATTAAGTCTTGGATGTTTAATAATTTTTTAAACCCTTACCTTCTCTCTTAGATTCAATGCAATGTGTTGGTTTCAAGGCAGAAGAGTGGTAAGAGTTAGGCAATGGGGATTAAATGCCTTGTCCAGGGTCACACATCTAGGAAGTGTCTGAGGTCAGATTTGAATTTAGGACTTCCCATCTCTAGGCCTGGCTCTCAATCCACTGAACCACCTAGCTGTCCCCTGATATTTAATTATTGTGTTACCAAAGGCAACTCACTTACCTTCTGCCTGTCTCAGAGTATGAAATGGGAATCATCATAGGAACTCCCTTCTAGGATTGTTATGAGGATCAAATGAAATTTTATTTATAAACTGCTTAGTGGAATTTCTGAAATATGGCACTTGCTTAACAAATGCTTTTCACCTTCTCTTAGCAAAGGTACTCAAAGACACTCAGGTTCTATTTACCTGATTCTCTCTACACTGCCTCTCCAATAATATTGCAATGAAATTTTAATAACGTAGGGAAATTGATAATACCTCAAATAGGAAAATAATTCCTAAAAGAGGAGTTACAAAACCTCAAAGTAGAAAATGGCTCCCCCAAAAATTAGAATTGGGCAAATGAGAGCTAATTCATAAGACAGAAAGAAACAAAGCATATTCAAAAGGATGAAAAATAGAAGAAAATCTGAATATCTCATTGGAAAAATAACTGACTGGAAAAAGTCAAGGAGAGAATCTAAGAATCATTGGATTACCTGAAAACCATGATCAAAAAGAAAAAGAACCTGGGTACCATATTGCAAGAAATTATCAGGGAAAACTGCCCTAATGTTCTTGAACAGAAGGGAAAATAGAAATTGAAAGAATCCTCCATTTATAACCTAAAAGAAATCCCAAATTCAAAAATCCTAGGACTCTTATAGCCAAATTCCAATAATGTAAAGAGAATTGATCTTGGACCAAGTTCTCTCCCTCTATTCTCCCCTTCTACTTAAAAATCCCTTGAAAAAGAAAAAGTAAAGACAATAATTTGTTCAGTCATTTTACAGTCGTGTCTGCCTCTTTATGATCTCATTTTGGATTTTCTTGGCAAAGAAACTGGAATGATTTACCATTTGCTTCTTCAGCTCATTTTACATATGAGGATGTAAGATCAATAAAGATAGCTGATTTGACCAGGGTCACACAGGTAGTCTCTGAGATCATATTTGACAGGATGAATCTTCCTGATTTCCAACCCAATGCTCTTTTTGCTGTGCCACCTATTTCCCCCAAAAGAGCATTTAAGACAGTATTCTATTAACTGTGGAGATGCAACCACTATTTTGACATCTTTACAAATGTGAGCAAGTTCATTGATTGAATTAGAGTAGATCAGGAATGATCTCCACTCCATGTCTCTCCTCTCTTCTGGACATATATCAACCAAACTCTCAGACTGAATGACTTGAATGACTCTGGAACTGCTGAAAGAGTGGTCCACTGCTAACCACCATATCCACTAAGAGATTGGTGAAGAAAAAGAAAACCTATATTCCCCAAATACCACCTTCTCATAAGAATGACACAAAGTCCATATATTTTTCTCAAGTCCTCAGACTATATATCTAGACTGACAAGTAGACTAGCAGACTTAACTTCTAAAAGATCTTCAAGAATATGGTCAATTTTTATATAAGCAGTCTCCACCTCCCCTTCTAATTCAATCTCAAAACTTGTTTAAATGATCACCAGTCAGTAGTTGTATCTTTATAGTTGATTTTAAATCTCATTAACTGATTTTCGGGACCTTCTGGGCTGAGTATTTGTCAAAAACCAATTCCCATACATAAATTATCCTGCTAATTATTTCCCCAAAAGTGAGTAATAGGGTAATCACTCCTACATAGGCAAAATCTATAATGTGATCATCTTGTATGAGACAGCCATAGGAAGCAAAGCACTCAAGCATTCCTACTAAGCTCACTGGGCTGCTTTGAAAAGTAGATCCCTTACTGTGTACAAATGAACCCAGTTTATCTCTGATCTGCACCATCTTTGTGATTCATATTGAAATAGGGTGGGCTGACAGGGTACAAATTTACTTATCTGGCTTTAGTCTCTTAGCAAAAGAGAAATATTATTGATTGTGCTCTTCATCCTCCAAGTGTATTGGTTTTTAAAATTCTCTCTAGGAACTAGTGCCCAACTCTAGAACTCAAGAATCCCAAATTCAGAATTGTTCACATATTAATCCCTTTACTGGAGACATCTATTCTCCTCCCTTTGTCAATCAAAATCCTTGAAAAGGTCATTTTTAGATTTTGTCTCAACCTCCTCTTCTCTCACTTCTTTCTTCACTTTTTGAACTTTAGCTTCTAATGACAAATGAGCTAAAACAATTCTTTCTCAAATTATAGTCAATTTTGCTATAATGCTACATGAGTTCCCAAAAAGAACCATATGATGCAAAAATACAGAATTATTTTTTTAAAAGGACTTATGGACAAAATAGATTTGGGGTACAATTCTCAAAAATTTTCTTCTGCAACATATTTTTAAAATGTGGCACAGTCATATTCATATGCTGGATGTTAAAGATTGATAAATATTACAATCAGAGGTGGTGTTCATTTTTAATATCTGCATTGGCAGACAACTACCATCAGGAGCTAACAAGATGTCAAGCAAGTTGAGCTGGCCATAATTCCAGACTCAGATCCAAGGCCAAGAAGGAAGGGGTGGGAAGGGTAGAAGAAACAGTCTTCAGCTCTCCTCTACCAATAACCCCTACTTCATCAGACGGCATACAATAAATTACATTCTACCTTGACAAAGAGCTGAAGTTTGCTTATGTAAAATGGGATTCAGAAAGGTTGCAACGTGTAAGTTATTGCAAAGTATAGTTTTCTGCATTTTGCTATATCTTGAATAAGAAATCACACATTAGTCAACTTGAAATTCATGTTATGCTAAAAATATTCCCTAATATATCAATCAGGTTGGAAAAAAATTTTCTTGTTGAAAGAAACATCAAAGTATAAGTGACTGCACTAGTGATTTAACCATCAAATTTAACAGTTTATTCTGAATCCTCATTCTCCTTAATCTCTTTGCTATATTGATCACCTTCTGTAACTTTTTATCTCGTTTGTTAAAGACAGCTTTTTCCTGATTCTCCTCCTGTCTTTCCAATCATTATTTGTCATTCACATTTATTTACCTTAGTTATATCCATGAAACTCTTTGCTGAGACCTCTTCCATTTTCTCTCAACTCTGTCACCACCTTTACAACATCATTAGTGCTCAACGATTCTGATATAGATAACTCCAAAATCTGTTCAGCTCCAGTCCTGTTCTTGAGCTCTAATTCTCTATTACTATTTTTAAACATTTATTAATATTTATTTTTTAGAAAAGTTAACATGGTTACATAATTCATGCTCTTACTTTCCCCTTCACCCCCCCTTCACCCCCCCAATGGCTGATGTGCATTTCCACTGGTTTTAACATGTGTCATTGATCAAGACCTATTTCCAAATTGTTGATAGTTGCATTGGTATGGTAGTTTCAAGTCTACATCCCCAATCATGTCTGCCTCAACCCATGTGTTCAAGCAGTTGTTTTTCTTCTGTTTCCACTCCTGTAGTTCTTCCTCTGAATGTGGGTAGCGTTCTTTTCCGTAAGTACCTCAGAATTGTCCAGGTCATTGCATTGCTGCTAGTACAGAAGTTCATTACATTCTATTTTACCAGAGTGTATTGGTCTCTGTGTACAATGTTCTTCTGGCTCTGCTCCTTTCACTCTGCATCAATTCCTGGAGGTTTTCCAGTTCAAATGCAATTCCTCCAGTTTATTATTCCTTTGAGCACAATAGTATTCCATCACCAGCATATACCATAATTTGTTCAGCCATTCCCCAATTAAAGGGCATACCCTCATTTTCCAGTTTTTTGCCACCACAAAAAGCGCGGCTAGAAATATTTTCATAACAAGTCTGTTTATCTATGATTTCTTTGGGGTACAAAGCCAACAATGGTATGGCTGGATCAAAGGGCAGGCATTCTTTTATAGCCCTTTGAGCATAGTTCCAAATTGCCAGCCAGACTTCTGGGAAAGGAAAGATTTTAAAACCAAGCAAGTGTGAGAGAAAATTACAAAATGTAAAATAAATGATTATATCAAACTAAAAAGCTTTTGTACAAACAAAAACAATGTAGTCAAAATCAGAAGGGAAACAACAAATTGGGAAAAAATCTTTATAACGAAAAACTCTGACAGTGGTCTAATCACTCAAATATACAAGGAGTTAAAGCAATTGTATAAAAAATCAAGCCATTCCCCAATTGATAAATGGGCAAGAGACATGAATAGGCAATTTTCAGGTAAAGAAATCAAAAGTATCAATAAGCACATGAGAAAGTGTTCCAAATCTCTAATAATTAGAGAAATGCAAATCAAAACAACTCTGAGGTATCACCACACACCTAACAGATTGGGTAAAATGAAAGAAGGGGAGAGTAATGAATGCTGGAGGGGATGTGGCAAAACTGGGACATTAATGCATTGCTGGTGGAGTTGTGAACTGATCCAACCATTCTCTACTACTATTAAAAATTTCAGTCTATCCATCCTGGTGGCATCTGAAAATCAGCATGTCCAAAACAGGATTATCTTTTCCCAGTGTAATTCTCTCTTTGAAATTTCCCTATTGCCCTATCAAGAGTAAGCATCAACCTTTCAGGAACTCATGTTCATGACATTGGTGTCACCCTCAAGTCCTCTCCCCTATACATTTCTGAGCAGTTTCAAAACCTCATTGTTTCTATATCTACAATATCTCTCACATACATACCCTCCTCTTTAATCACATAACCACTACCCTAAATCTGGCCTAGTTCACCATCTCTTGCCTGAGTGCTTAGAAATAGCCCCTTTTTTGCTGTCCTTGTCTTAAGCTTCTCCCCAACTTCCAAACATTTTTCACAAAGCCACCAAATCAATGTTCCTAAAACACAGGACTAGTCATGTCACTCTACCTCATCAAATATCAGTTGCTTCCTATTGTCTCAGGGATAAAATATAATTTCTTAAAGCTTAAATGACCCCTTCTTATTTTTACATTCTCTGTATTTTACTCCCCTCCTGACATTATATTTCAGAAACACTGATCTACTTGCTGTTGCGCAAAACAACTCTCCAACTCTGGTCCAGAGTTCACTTCCTCCTCATTTCTATTTCTTGGAAATCTAAGTTTCCTTCAAAACTTCAAAGTTTTCTTTGTGAAATTATTTCTGGTAATAGGGTTATTCTCTTACAAAACTACCCTGTATTAAATATATATATATTTAGTACATACTCATATGGCTATATGCTATCTCTCTCATTAACATGTAAAAACTTTGGGGTAGAGACTATTTGACTTATGGCTTTGTGTCTCCAGATTAATATAGCACTTAGAGTATATTAACTTTTTAATAAATAGTTACTTGTAGTTGGAGAGAAGAAGTTCCCAGTATTATCCCAAGAAGATACTAAGTATCAAGGGATAGTGTCAAGATGGTGAAGAAGGTTACACAGAACCATCTGGTCTCTACTAAATTACTCCCCCCAAAAATGGCTGAAAAAATCCAACAGCTTGATAAAAGAGGCACAAAAATTATTGAATAAATTAATATCTTAAAAAAACAGGTCAATTGGAAATAGAGGCACAAAAATCCACTGAATAGAAGAGAACATCTTTAAAAACACAATTGGCCAAATGGAAGAAGATATACACAAATGCATTTAAGGAAAGACCTTCCTAAACAGAAAAATTGCTTATGGAAAAAGAGGTACAAAAATTCACTAAGAAGATCTCTTTACAAAGTAGACTGACAAAATGGGAAAAAAGAGGCACAAAAGCTCACTCAAGAAAATCATGCCTAAAAAATTAGAATTGAGCAAATAGAAGCTAATTACTCCCAAAGACATCAAAAAACAATCAAAGTCAAAAGAATTTTAAAAACTAAGAGAAACTGTGAAATATCTCATAAGATAAGCAATTTAACTAGAAAATGAATTTAGGAGAGAATATTGAAGAATTGTTGGACTATCTGAAAGCTACAATAAAAAAATTTTGAGACATCATCTTTCAAGAAATTCTCAAGGAAAATTCAAATAATATTCTACAATCAGAGGGCAAAACAGACATTGAAAAAATGCATAGATACTCTCCTGAAGGGATCCCAAAAGCATAACTTCCAGAAATATTTTAGCCAAATTCTAAAACTTCCAGGCAAGGGAGAAAATATTTCAAGCAGCCAAAAAGAAAAAAATTCAAATATCATGGAGCCACAATCAGGATAACAGAAGATTTTGTTACTTTTACATTAAAGGAATGGAGGCCAGGAATAATATATTCCAAAGGGCAAAGGAACTTGGACTTCAACCAAGAATCACTTATCAAACAAAACTGAGCAAAATGCTTCTGGGAGGAGGGGAAGGAAAATGGGTATTCAGTAAAATAGAGGATTTTCAAACATTCCTGATGAAAAAAACAGAATTAAATGGAAAATTTGACCTTATAATACAAGACTCAAGGGAAATATAAAATGGTAAACAAGAAAGAGAGATAAAAAGAAATTCAAAAAAGGTTAACGTGTGTAAATAACTACATAGGAAGATGATTCTTTTTAATTTCATAAAAGACCATTTTTATTATGGCAATTAGAAAAGGCATATACATAGTCATAAAAAAGGATATGAATTAAATATGATGGAATGAATTAAAAAAATAAATTAAATTAAGGCATGAGAGAGGATTGCATTGGGAGGTCCGGGGAAGAAAAAATAAAATGGAATAAATTATCCTACATATACTAGGTATGAAAAAGCTTTTATAGGGGAGGAGAAGATGGGAGATGTGGGGAGAGGAGCATGTGAACTTTATCTCATCAGAATTGGCTCAATGAGAGAAGAATATGCACAATCGAGTAGAGAAATCTAACTTACCTAAAACAAAGTAGGAGAGGAAGGGAATAAGAGAAAGGGATGGAGCTGATTTTAAAAAGAGGGCAATTTGGGGGAGATGGTGGTCAGAAATTAAACAGGGGAATGTAGGATGGAGAGTAATGCACAATAATCATAAATAGTGCAAAATTTTTACAAGTCTCTCTAATAAAGGCCTCATTTCTCAAACACATAGAGAAATAAGTCAAATGTAGAAGAATAAAAGTCATTCCCTATTTAATAAATGTTCAAAAGATATGAATGGGCATTTCTCAGATAAAGTAATTAAAGCTC
The DNA here is from genome assembly GCF_016433145.1 of Gracilinanus agilis. Taxonomy (NCBI): domain Eukaryota; kingdom Metazoa; phylum Chordata; class Mammalia; order Didelphimorphia; family Didelphidae; genus Gracilinanus; species Gracilinanus agilis. Next base: position 415,577,550 of record NC_058133.1, on the reverse strand, counting down.
TATATAGTCAAGAAAAATTTATCTAAAACCCTAATAATTAGAGAAATGCAAATTAAAACATCTCTGAGGTACCATCCCATACCTATCACATTAGCTAACATGCCAGAAAAGGGAAGTAATAAATGTTGGAGGGGATATGGCAAAATAGGGACATTAGTACATTGCTGGTGGAGTTATGAATTGATCCAACCATTCTGGATGGCAATTTGGAACTATGCCCAAAGGGCTTTAAAAGGCTGCCTACCTTTTGATCCAACCATACCACTTCTGGGTTTATACCCCAAAGAGTTAATAAGGAAAAAGACTTGTACAAAAATATTTATAGCCATGCTCTTTGTGGTGGCAAAATATTGGAAAATAGGGGGATGCCCTTCAATTGGGGAATGGCTGAACAAATTGTGGCATCTGTTGGTGATGGAATACAATTGTGCTCAAAGGAATAATGAACTGGAGGAATTCCATGTGAACTGGAATGACCTCCATGAATTGAAGCAGAGCGAAAGAAGCAGAACTAGGAGAACCTTATACACAGAGAAGTATGCACTGTGGCACAATTGAATGTAATGGATATAACATTTCTGAGAGACCTATGAGAAAGAACATTATTCACATCCACAGAAAGAACTGTGGGAGCAGAAACACAAAAGAAAAACAATTGCTTGATCACATGGGTTGATGCGTATATGATTAGGGATGTAGACTCTAAATGATCCCTCTAGTGCAAATATCAATAATATGGAAATAGGTCTTGATCAATGACACCTGTAAAACCCAATGGAACTGCACGTTGATTAAGAGAAGGTGTGGGAAGAGGGGAGAGAAAGAAATGAATCATGTAACCATGGAAATATTTTCTTAATTAATCAATAAAAAATAAAATAGACAGTATTTATAGATATATAATATATATGATAGACATATCCTTTAACCCAGCAATATTATTAGTTTTGTATCCCAAATAAATAAAAAAGAGGAAGGAATTATAGGTACAAAAATATTTAAAGCAGCTCTTTTTATGAAGGCAAAGAATTAGAAAGTGAAGGGTTACGCATCAATTGGGAAATGGCTGATTAAGAAACAGTATGAAGTTGTAATGGAATATTTTGATGTAAGAAATGACAAGCAGGAGGAATTCAGAAAACCCTGGAAAAACTTTATATTAACTGAAACTGAATGAAATAAGCAGAAGCAGGAGACCATTGTACACTAGGACAGGAATACTGTACAATGAACAACTGTGAATAACTCATCTATTCTCAATAATACCATGATCCAAAACTATCTCAAAGGATCCATGATAAAAAAAACATTATTTGCATCCAGGGAAAAAGAAAACTGATAGAGTCTGAATCTAGACCAGAGCAAACTTTTTTCACTTTATTAATTTTTTGGTTCCTTTCATTAAAGGATTAATATGGAAAAATTGTTTTGCATGATTGCATAAGTAAAAATTATATGAAATTACTTACCAACTCAAAGTGAGGGGGGAAGTTTGGGAGGTGAAACTAGAAAAGGGAGAGAATTTGATACTCATTATTCTTTGAAACCTGTTGGAAACTGTTCTTACATGAAATTGAGGTAAAATATTTTTTTAAAAAATTATCAGGTTATGCCCTTGAAAATACTCCTTTCTGACAAAGGCTGATACCCTATGATTTCATCATATTAATTGGGAGAGTTATTAAAAAAACAAAGGATTTCTTATGAAATGATATCTTTTGTTGCTATATAGAAAACTCCTTAAAAACTAGAGGTGTTATAATAAAGCTATTATGAATAAGATTCATCAGGAGGTAGTAGATTTCCTCTAACTCAAGGTTGTAGGGTAAATGTTGGATGATTACTTAGCCACTTCATGGAGATTCTTCCTTAAATACAGCTGAACTATATGGCCTAGGAGGTAACCAGGCATGGTGGATAGTCAAGAGGATAAGAGTTCAAATCCTTTCACTTTGTGAGCCTACTAACTAGATGATCCTGACCAAGACACTTAACGTTGCTGGGTTTCAGTTTCCTCACCTGAAAAATCAGAGTTGGCATCTGTGATCCTTTCCCACACTGGAACTATATGATTCTCAAACTAAGACAAGCATAGTAGCATTCCACAGGCAGAGAATATTCTTATATTCATTCAGCAAACATAAATTTATTAAATGCCTTCTTGGTGCATAGCACAGCACTAAGAGCTGGGAAATAATGCAAAGTTAAATCAGAGAAAGGCCATGACTTCATAAAACTTAAGTCTTGTAGGGTTATGATACCAGCACTAGTTCATTCTTTTCCCAGAAGCAATTTCTCCCTAAGGCTATAAAGTTGTTGCTTTCATAATAAGGAAAACATTTAGGACCCAAAAAGAATTTGTCCCTAGAGGAAATTGGGTCAGCGAAAGTAAAAGAAATAAAAAGAGGGGAAATAAAGGGTCAAAGAATTTGAATCCCAAATCAAGAGTATTGGATTCTCTTCATAGAATATAAATGGCAACCACTTTTGGCCCTCTTCGGGGTCAGATCTGAGGAAGTTTTCTTGCTTCCTATGTTGTCAGTCCTCTTTACATTCTGCAGCCATTCATGTTTTAATTGAAGTGTACACACCTTGTGTTTGTTTTTGCCATACATCCCTCAAATGCATGTTTGCCCATGAAATTCTTTAAGAAATCTAAGTCAGGTCCTGAGAAGGGAAAAAAGGAACAGAAAATCCCCCAGAGGCCAAGGTGATTCCAAATTCCTCTAGGTTTTATTCCTTGATACAGCAAGAGTACCAACCAAGTTGTGCTAAACACTTTACAATTATTATCTCATGTGTTTCTCAAACCAATCCTGGGAAACAGGTGCTATTATCATCCCTGTTTTACAGATGATTAAACTGTCAAACAGAGGTTAAATGATTTGCCCAGAATCATCCAGGTATTAGGACTCTGAGGCCAAATTTGAATTAGGTCTTCTTGACTCAGGCTAGGCTCTATTCATTATACCTCTTAGCTGCCCAATTCAATTAAGCTCATAAGATGTCACTCCTTTATTTTTCCTAAACCCCAGTACCAGCAGCATACCATTTCATACTTGCCACCTAATTCAACCAATTCCAAGAAGAAAGCTAAGTATTATATATGTAGTAATAGATTTTTTAAAAAAATATCATCTTAATGAAAGTCAAAAATATTAAATGTTAGGTCACTGGATCTAGAAGAGTAAAGGAACTTAGAGACTATTTAGTTCATAGAACTTTTTTTAATAGATGATAAAATTAAGGCCCAAAGAGATTAATTGATTTGCCCAGGCATGTACACCTTGTATGAGAGTTGAGATTTAATCCTAAAACTTTCTTATTCCAAGTCCACTACTCTAGCTGCTCAACTTCTCTGCCCCTATTCTGATCTCCTTATTTTGTGGTAAGGAAATAGCTTTGGGAGATGAAATAAGAAAGCCATAAAAGAAGTAAATACCACAAGTGAGTTGGACTTCAAACTCAGGCCTTTTCATTCCAAGTTTCCAGGGTTCTTTTTACTAAACTATATAATTCAGCAGGTGGTTTAGTATGTAGAACTATTCCCAGACCACCTGACCAGCCTGAGGTAAAGAAGGGGAAAACATAATGAAGCCCCTCAGTTTTGCCTTTATTCAACTAGACAAGCTCTCCAAAACTGACCTGAATTTCATATATGCCTGAATTTAAAAAATTGATTTGCTGAGTTTGATCCAAAGGGCTAAAAGACATTTAACTACTTTTGTGTCCCAAGCAGAAATTTCATATAAAAATCCCACAAATCTGAGTAGTGAAGTTGACCTTGAATTTTTCAATAAGATCACTTGTGAGATGAGATATAAGTTTATTAGCTAAGCCACTTACACAACACCACTGGGATGCTTTGAGAACCTGCACTGAACTTCAACCACAGGGCAGAAAAGATTTGATTTTTCAGTACAGTATGAAGGAAAAACAATTGATTCTGTAATGAAGATGACTCATACTTGGTATTGGTGGTATTTTATCAAAGGGATTATAGAGCTGTTGGGGAAGAGGAAAAATGTGAAAACTTTAATAATAAAAACAATTTAAAACATTAAAGTGTTAAAGGGGTTTGAAAAGATTTTTACAGAACAATACTGTGAATCACTGTAGCTCATGGCAAGGGGAAAATATTTGTTAGGGGGTCATGCAAGGGTGTGTCAGAAATCAGGCCCAAGTATCCTTAAGAACTGTTTCACAGAGCTGACATTAGAACAATTCTTTCAAATTCATCAATTAAAGATATTTTGGCCATTGTGTTGCATGAAGGATGTAAGAAACAGAGGAGTTAACAAAGGCCATTCTCCAGAATCTTGATAAACTGAGAACTTGCTTGTGCAGTCAGAGAAAAACTTCAAATGGATCTAAGGTCTTATTAATGTGGGTACTCCCTCTATCAGTGAAGATTTTAGCTGATTTGCATAGTACATGCCATTCTTTTCTAGTTATTCCATGGATCCTTCTGAGAGGCTCCAAAAATTATAAGATAGGTTGTTCTCTACATCTTTTACATTTCATGGTTTCTAATCCAGCACATAGTATCAATTTCATCATATTCCTTCCCCTCACCACATGAGTGGCCCATATCCTTTTTAAATCAAGAATGAGATGATGGCTTACATATAGAGGACTGTGAAATTAGGATAGCTCACAACTGTGGTCAATTCTAGACATAGATCAATAGAAGTGTTACAGAATCCTGCTTAATGATAGCCAAAGAAACCAGGGGAGTCATTGGTCTTGGTTCCTATCTAGAATATAGAATGAAATGACAGGGACACTTAGGTGGCTCAGTGGATTGACAATCATATCTAGATATGAGAAGTCCTGGGTTCAAATCTGGCCTTAGACACTTCTTAGCTGTGTGACCTGGACAAGTCACTCAACCCCATTGCCTAGCCTTTACCACTCCTTTAGCTTTTGAACCAATCATTACATAGTATTGATTTTAAGGTGGAAGGTAAGGGTTTGAAAAAAAAGAATTCCATGATACTATAGTACCATATGGTGCCACAAAGCATAAGAATAAAAATAGCAAACAGGAAATTAAATAGCTAGATTAAAAAGAAAGATAAAAACTAGCAACCCAATAAAGTGTTGTGAAGAGCAATAGAGAGTAGCTTCATCAACCAGATGTATTTTTATAACACCAACTTTTGGAGGCTTCTTTCACATCTTCAAACTTTTGGTGTAAATTATTTGTGAAAGAAAAGTTTCTCAAGAAAGTATCTTACATATCTAAGAATGATAGCCATATGCATTTTTAGTGTTACACTCCATATTTGAAGAAAGATGTTCCATTCTGCCTAGTACCCCAAAATCTTGAATCTAGAAGCCATTTGTGTTTGTTTAACTTCTAAGTTTATATGAAATGAATTGACAGAGGAGTTAGAAATCTATGAGGAGATTGTAACCACAAACATAATTTGACCAATAGATATAATAGTTGGTAATAATGAAGAAATTATAATTATGATCCAATCAAACATATTTTAATTTAATTTTTATTTTTCCAGATAACATGTCAATACAATTTTAATAATAATATTCTGACATTTTGCAATCTATATTCTCTCTCCTTTTTCCCCTCTCCCTATGAAGAAAGTAATATGATATAGGTTTTATATATTATCACACAATAAACATTTCCATGTTCATCATATTGTGAAGGAAGATACATATCACTTCCACTAGAGAAAAATTCATGGAGGAAATAAAGTGAAAAACGGCATGTTTCAATCTGCATTCAGACTCCATCAGTGCCTTCTATGGCAGTGGATAGTCCTTTTCATCATCAGTCCCCTTGAAGTTGTACTGGATCATTGCATTGCTGATAATAGTTAAGTCATTCACAATTGACTATCATATTTCATTGCTGTTGCTGTATATAATTAGATATTTTGATATGTAAAGGAATGGTATTCTTATATTAAATCTAATCAGAGATCAATGCATCTGATTATTTTGTTTCTGAATTGTAGTTTGTAGTGTTTAAACAGGTTGTAGTTTCAAGTTTTAAGAGCAGAGTCTAAACTGTGTTCAGAATTTATTCTTGCTCTGTGGGAGATTAAGGAGTAAGTGACAGTAAAATGTCATTATGAACAAGCTGTGCTTCTCAAGGGATTTTTCAGCATCTGCTCAAGTACAAAAACAGATTTTAGGGGTTTATTTATTAGCCAAAGAAATAAAGGTAAGCCACACTTATACTGTGGCCATTATATTGATGGGCTAGGCATTATCTGATCCCAAAGCACATTTCCCCCAAAAGTGTATTAGAGCCCAGTGGTATCCAAGCACATAAAAATAGAGAAAAGCTCCAAGACTTGGAGAGGGTATGGCAATCCTCAATCTCTCACAATATCATTATTTCTCAGCTCCTTGGTATGCTGTGCCAATGACTTTCACCAAGTCAACCTCAATTATGTGACATTAGATTTTTCTCAAGGAGACTCAACTCAAGGGAACAAAAACTCAGGCAGGAAAAGCACTTGAGTAACCAGACTCTAGAGAGCCACACTGTTTTACAAAATGAAGCTTTGTCCTATCTATGAAGAGCTCAGGACAGATCAAGCCCACTGAGGAAAGTCATTTTGCCTGAGATTGCTGGCTGTGGCCCCAATCTCTCACACAAAAGCACTGCTGCCCTCTGCCAAAGGTCATCATTAAAACCCCCCTCACTCAGAAAAGCAAAAAAGTCCTTGTAACATCATGACTGAAAGTACCAAGTATGTCTTTTCCTAAATACACAGAACAGATTAGTAATCACTGTTTCTGAACTTGCTTATGTCTATAATAGTAACCCTGATAATATTCATGTGTGAAGTCATTTTCATAAACATTATCCTGTGGGAAAGTAATACCTCCCAAGAATGTTGCAATGCTTAATATTTTACTCACTATAAAAGCCTTTCTTTGTCATAATAAACAAAGATCATAACCCCCAGTCATGGTGCCATGATTCTTTTACTCAGTCCTTCTCTGGCATGCTAGCCCCAATCTTTCCTGTCCTTCTTATCTCATGCTCTCTCTCTAGTTGCTAGTCTCCCTAGATTAATATAGCACTGGTTGAATGATGGTGATGTGAGAGAAATATAGCCAAGTTTGTAGCAAGGTCTTTCCACAAGATTGGTCGACTCAAACTCTGTTCAATCCAGAAGTAAGAAAAGAATTTTAATTGAAGTATAAGTGGTTTTTTTGGTGGTATAATAGCTACCGGAATAATCTGGGAGCTAATCAAGTAACTTTAGGGCTGATGGATAAACCCACGGGTTAGTAGAGTGATCTCTTTGGAGCTGATAGTATAGAGTAGCAGCTCTTCTATAGAGTGGGAGCTTCCACCAAGGAGTGGCAGCTTTCACACCTTGTGGATCAGAGTTGGTATATATATTGCAGTCTGGTAACTTAGCATCTCCCTTTCCAAACTCAGGTAGAGGTATATTTTGGTATTTGTTACCATAGGGAATAAGGAGCATGTGCAAGATTGGGGGATTATTCTGGAATGCCAGAGTCCCCAGTGAGCAGGCTCCATGTTGCCCTTCTAGAGTAGGAACATGGTTGTGGGGATATAGTACACTGGAGAACTGCTATTGGTAAATAATTATTTCCAAGAACACAAAGTTGATTCCTAGTGTAGAATGTTACAGATCCAGTACACAAAGTAAATAATTGAGCAATCTACAATTCATGCTTGACTAATGCTAAAACCACAGGTTTTTCATTTGATGTTTAATTAGTGTAAACTAGTGACAATTCCAAGATTTCAGAGTACAAGGGTCTCATTACTATTACTGTCCCTTATTTGACCACTGTCAGCCCGCATCAGCGGGACTCCAAGAATAGTCATTAATGGTTCAATTAATTCAATGACAACTTTTCATGACAACTCCAATGAGATATTTATAAATGGAACAGGATGCCTCTGAAGATTATGGGTTTTCTTTCTTTAGAAATCTTCAGATAAAGACTGGATGACCATTTTGGGGGGTATATTGTAGGAGAAAGGAGATCGTAGTTAGGAATTTGTAAGGAAGGAGAGAGATGGATTAGATTAAATGCCTGGACACTGAGATCTTTTCCAAGTCCAAAATTTTGAGATTCTGTGATTAATTCTATTTATATGCTTTAGATTTACATAATTAAAAAAACTTTTGGATGAAATAAAAAAGAAATCCAACCAGTATTGTGTAATTAAAATTTGAACTCTAGAACTACAATTCCAAGAACCCAACTTCTCTGCTCATGTTATGTGCTGATGTAGGGAGGATATAAGTTTTGTGTAGCCCCACCTCTGCTCTGCTCTTCCTGCGATCAGGAGGTGGTGTGAGGAGAGAGCCAGGAGAGTTTTGCTCATGTAGTCTTAATTTTGTTAAATAATTAGGGCTTTTTTATTTGTATTTCCCTTTTATTCCTTCTACTTCAAGCAATTATTAATAAACTTTATAAAATATAATTCTTGGACTTTTGGATATTAATTTAAATCCTACATTTATGGCAACCAGAAGTCTGGAATTTAGGACCCTTACTAAGTGAGTAGATTAATTTGAAAAAACTGTGTTTTTCTTCTTCTGTGGCCTTCTTGCCTCCACTCCTAATCAGGGGAATTCCAGCTACTTCTGCTACTGCTGCTGCAACTCCTGCTACTGCTGCTGCTACCACCTGTTGCTTCTGCCTCCCTAGCTAACTGCCTGAGAATCTTTGCCAAGCCTGCAGCTACCTCCCACTGCCGATTGCCCACATGAGAGTCATTTGGATGGAGAAGGTGAGATCTAAATCCCATTTTCTCCTCTTACACTGAAAGCAGCTGGATTGCTCACTGCAACCTGATAAGCCAGGGTGTGTGTGTGTATTTGTGTGTGTGTACACTTCCTACCTTTGTGACTGTGGGCAAATTATTTAAACTCCATTGCCTAGTCATTACCACTCTTCTGCTTTAGAACCAATATGCTTATTGATTCCAAGACAGAAAGTAACAGATTAATAATAATAATAATCTCTTCATCCAAGAACTGTTCATATCTTTTGACCATTTATCTATTGGGGAATGACTTGCATTCTTATAAATTTGACTTAGTTCTCTAAATATTTGAGAAATGAGGGTGTTGTTAGAGACATTTGCTATAAAAATGATTTCACAGTTTGTTGTTTGTATTCCAATTGGGGTTGGATTAGTTTTGTTTATGCAAAAAGTGTTTTAATTTATTGTATTCAAAGTTATCTGTTTATATCTCATAATGTTATCTCTTTCTTGTTTGTTCATAAATTCTTCCCTTGACCATAATTGTCAAAGTACATTATTTTGTGAGTAGTTGCCCTTTACAAGAAAATTGAAGGAATAACTTCACAAAAAGGTGTTATAAAAACTACACAGATGATTTGTGATTTCTTCAATGTAAGCTATTCAGCTATAAGAACTAATACCATACTGACAGATTTATCTTTTCTCTGATCTTAATAGATAAGCCCTAGGATATTATACATAGAGACTGAGTGATTTGACCAAGGTGAGTAACACCAGTCAGAGGTAGGATTGGAACTTATGTATCTTGCCTCCTATTGTAGCACTCTAGCCCCTAAGCCATACTACTTCTTTGTAACTATCCACTAATCTTATCTGTTGTCTTTGTAGCAACTTTAAAGTTTTGGAGGATGTTAGACTATAGCTAAATTATCAACAAATAAAATATCTCTGGTAAATTGCTTATCAGATCTGTAAGGCAGTGTTATTATGTTCAAATACTCAAGCCAATCCAAGATCTTATGCAGATTCTAATGAGCCCATGACAACTCCACTTTATATGTTCACCTAGGGGCACTCACTCAGTGAGCAGAGGATATTTTTGCTTTTTCTTGATATCCAAGAATAACAATGGAGAACTCCAATGGAAAATAACTACTCTCTGTCACTTTTAATTACTATGTGACCAACTCATTTTCTTTTTGGATGGGTAGTTCTTTGATATCACATTTTAATCTATGTATCCTTCATGTTCCCATGTCCATAATGTAATACAGCCTCTTTATATCCACCATGTGTTTTTTCCATTGACATTTGAATGGTTCTAATTTTTAATTCTTCCAATGCTGTGGTATTCCATGTTTCCTAGCCACATAATACTGAAAAAAATATTGATTTGAAGAGATAGGCCTTTGTCTCAAGAAGAACTTTAGAAACTTTAAGAGAATTATGCAATTTCCTATGAATGTTTCAGTATGCTATTCATATTTTGTTGAGTTTGAGGCCCAACTACCTGAATTTTTTTACATTGTCATCTATCATCTATTTAGGTATCTATCTATGTATCCAACTATATTTATATTTATCATCTGTATAGATAAATAGATATAGATATATGCATGTATCCATGTCTTTAGGTTATTGTACAAGTTTGTCTACTATTATATCTTTTAAAGAATTCTTTATAGTAGTTCTTGCTACTTTGCTCGTGAAGAACACAGCAACTTTCCCTGCCTAATCCCAGGAGAAAACAATTTGTACAAGCAACAAAAAGATGATACTTATTGGAAACTGTTAAGAATAAAAATTTTCCTTCATACAAAGCAAAAATGTGATGAAGGGAATTCTTCCACATTTGAATTTTGGAAAGATTGTAATTGGGATTTGTCTTTGCCCTTGAGATAACATGAGCAGGCCCCTGGACAGTTCAGTGTTTCATTAGGCATTCCTTCAAACAGGCTCATGTGTGATACAAACCTTTACCTTTTATGCCAATGAGGACAAATTGTAAAATAGGAGAAATTATGTCTCAAAGAAGATATTTAGGCAGAAAATGAATGAAGCTGCTTGTGAGATTACATTTCCCTACAAGTGGCTGGAGAACCCAAGTTGCAAAAGTGAAAAAAAATTTCAACAAGTTAACAATCTTTATGAAAAAGAATGTGGACATTCTGACTGAAGAATATTTTGAGCACATCAAGAAAGCTATGTGGGCAGTTGATGACTTAAAAGAATCTTGAAAGTCAATGGCTCCTACAATGGCATTGGCCCAGGAGATGTGTATGGGGTGACATCTGGAGATTGTGCAGTGTGGCTGGTTAAAGCAGGAGCTTCCATTGTGGAAATGAAGTGCCTTTTTATTTTCCAAACTTCACAAAACCAAATAAGACCAGCATTTCCATATACAAAGTAAAAGTAGAGTGTACAAAAAAGAATTCACTTATCTCTTATATAATTACCTTATTTGTCTTCATATCTACATTCTAAATTCAGTCCACAAGCATCCCAGCCTCTCCTCACACTCCCTTCATCACAGAAGGGTATACAAAGTTTGATAACTTTCTGGGAGTGATTCGAAATTGCTTTCCAAAATGGCTAGGTCAGTGAACAACAATTTCAAACCTAAGATTAGTTTAAGAACTGTGAAACTCATGAAAGAGGCTACCAGAATAAAAACATGTTTGATGACACAGCCATTATCTTACTTAGCATACTCCAGACTGTGGCAAACAAAGATACAGGGACAGCCTCACCCAGAATTCCAGGGGACCCCCCTGGAAACCTTGGATGAGGGGGCAGTTGAGAAGAGTTGGCAGTTGCTTTCTGGAGGTTGAAGTGAGCACTTGACAACATATACGTTCCTCCTTTATTTGAGTAATTTAAATATACTTATATCCTAAAGGTTCTATGAAGCAAGAATTTTAAATGTTACTGTATCTACTCACATCTTATTTTTCAAAGATGTTTACAAGATCACAGACAAATCATTTCTAACCAACATGTCAATAAGAGAATATCTTAATCTGACTGTGTACATGTTTTTATCTCACATAAATATTTCCTCTACATACAATTACAGATATTACAGATTTTGAAGTATTTTTAGATATATAGATAATTTAGGTCTCAGGAAACTATACTCAGAAATCTTGAGTAATGGGGGAAAAATAAAATGGTTATCATCATCATTATTTTCTTGCAGGGTGCTTAATTTATCACTTCACTTTGCACATACAGGTCCTACCTTATGTTGTGTTTTCTTTCAGCTTGCTGAAAAAGAAGGCAGAGTTGACAATAATGAGCCTCTGTGAAAGAGACCCAGCCAAATTACAGAAGTCTCTTCACTGAAATTGCTTGTGCAGCTTTCAGTCTGCCTTCTGAAGATGTTTACAAAAAGCCTAAATATCTCTTTAACACAGTGAATATCAATCTGTTCTTCTCAAGTCTTGATTTAACTGTCATTTTGCCACTTTTGAACTCCATATAAGGACTTTTAAATTCTTGCTCCTCTCATTAATTCAACACCAATAAGCAGTCATGTCTCAGCTTGATTGCATTGTAGGATGGAGCAAATAAAGTAATTACAATGTACCCAACGACTTTCCTTTGATTTCTTTCCTCTGAAAAGCAAAATTGGTTTAAATAGGACACACTTGGACATTCTATGTACTTTTTCTACATTTTATACTTTTAAAGGATCCTCAGTAGTCATAATGATCTCGACACTGACTATAAATATTCAAGGCCAATGCAGACAATCAATGAAATATTAAGTTCCTTTGGGATAGAGACTGTCTTTTTCAATTTAACATGTATTTATTAAGTGTCTACTATGGGGATAGCACCGTGCTTAGGACTGAGGATACTAAGACAAAGCAAAAACATCTTTATACCATCCATAGTACTTAGCAAAGTATTTTCTATGTAGTAGATGCTAAAAACGTTGATTTGACTTCATCAAATCTTTTTATGATATTTATGGGTTATGATGAGATAGTGGGAGGAATAATGAATGAGATGAATGACCTTCATATGAATTCAAAGTAAAAGTAATACATTCAGATGATGCTAAGTTGAAGAAAACAAAAGGTAGAGCAGTGAGTATTTGTAGCCCTAGTAGAATTTTAGGTGGGGAGGAGCAATAGGAGAGAGAGAAATAAGGCAGAGAGTAGTGAGAAAACTGTGATTGCAGTCATGTCTGATCTTACACTATTATTAACTATTAACTATTATACTACTATTTATATTATAATATATGATTAATTATGAACTATTACACTATTATAAACACACATTACATGGGTGTTTTAATATACCTAGCTGTGGAGTTATGGCTATGGGGCTATGTTGCTCTGAATGATGAATTATTCAAAGAAAAAAATTTAAAACATAGCCCATTACATATAGTCAGCCTCCTACCCCAGACTATATGTCCATCTTTTTCTGACAAACCACTCTATACTCGAATTGGGTGAATCAAAAGTTTAGAGAAAGGTCCTAAAAGGATAATGATATGGGAGTGTATAGATCTTTGTGTTTAACCTTAGGTAAGTCACACTTTCATCATAAATAAAATGAGATAGCTTAACTAAATGATGGCATTTAAGGTCCCTCCTAGCTCTAACATCTGATTAAAGTTATGTTTTATTTTTATTTAGGTAACCCCAGGTACCCTAAACATTTTGTTAACTTAATAAATATTTAAAAGCATTATTTTCCCTTATAAAAAGAAGTTTTTACTTAATTTACCTGCTCAGAGGACATCCTGGTGCCTCCACTGGCCTGGACCAAGAATCCTGAGAAAAAAATAAAGAAAGTGAATTGAGCCCCACCCTCAAAAAATAATGTTTTGTGGAAAATATATAGTATGCTTTGGAGGATGAACATTTGATTAAATGAATAGCAGTTATAACATTTGTAAAAGATATGCAAATCATAACCTACCATTTTCCCTACTTCAAAGATTATTAATAACTAACAATATGGCATTAAGCAGGTCTCAAGAGTAGTAGTTACGCAGCTCTGGGTCAGAACAATGGTTAATTACATATTCCGAGATATGAAATTATTTTCTTTTCCCCCATTTGGTTGGAGAGTCAGAGATTCAAAACAGGTTTTCTAGTTCCAAACTCAGGGTTCCTTCCATGACGAAAAAATTTCCAGAAATGAGAAATCATTGGTCTTTTCCTCTATCTTGTCATAGGCCCTTCTAAAGGTCTTTTAATACTTTAGTAATGAAGCTTCCTCCTTTAATCCCCCTACATCACCAGTGAATCAACAAGCACTTCTAAGGTTCCTACAATGTACCCACCATTGTGCTAGTATACTCCAAGAAGTAAATGTTCTATGCTCAATGTGAATGAAATAGAAAGCAGGCAGAAATGGAAGACAGGGAACTTGGGGGTGGGAAGAGATCTTTTTATCTCCCAGTTCAGTCTTTGCAATGGGGTTTCATTTCTTGGTTTGAACTTTTTCACATATAAGAACAAAAAATGACTTGTAAATCAAATATAAAAGATGGGAGATTATCCTCTGATTTGTATTATCCTTTCTTCTATTTTCCTCTATCATTGTGGATAATAGTTAACTATCCTTGAAGGAGGCACTGAAGTCTAGTGTTAGAATATTGTAAGACTGCAGTTTCAAATCTCCAGGAATTCCTGGTTTAGAGTCTCAAGGGAAATAACAGGGAAAAACTACAGATGAGGAAAAAATATAGATGAGGAAAAGGCTTTAAATTATACTATGCAGCAGCCATCCTCAAAATTACTAGCTACTGGTTATAAAATAGAACAATGGAACAAACTATTTAAGAGATAATCAGAAAAACTGAATTTGAGAACCCAATGTTCCATAATATGAGAATATAAATTAATTGGAAGAGAAATATTGATTTACCATAGTGTAAAACATGGGATAGAAGAAAAAAAAGATGATTTTGGAATCACAGGGCCTAAGTTCAAATCTTAACTCTGTTATTGTACAAATAACTTAATTTCTCTAGATCTCAGTTGTCATTTCTGGAAAATATGAGGAATGGACTATATAGCCTCAATGTTTCCTTTTATATCTAAATTTATGATTTAAAAAAATTAAAATACCAACATCTTAAAACATAGATTTTAATAAGCTTAAAATGGAAATTAAAAATAGGAGGGCTATAATTTCTGAATATCATAAAGAGCCAGGCAAATTTTTGCATTAATTAATATATCTGGCCCTTCTAAAAAAAATTAGAAGAGAAAAATTGGGAAATTTTTACAGTTATTGCCAGGAGGTGGGTTGGGAATTCTTAATTAAATGAGGAAGAGTAAATCATGATTAAAAATAAATAATTTGATTACATGAAATTAAAAGCTTTTGTATGAATAAAAGCAGTAACACTAGGAAAAAGAAGGAAGCAATTGATTTGCTTAAAAAATCTTTGAATCAAATATCTTTAATTTTAAAGATTCTACTATCCAGGATAAATCAGGAACCAACCCAAGTATATAAAGAAGCCCAAGAATCACTCTCTAAAGGATATGCACAAATAGCTCTGGAAGAAGAAACATAGTTTTGCCTTTTTTTTGTGTCTCCAGGACTTGGCATATAGTAAGTACTTAATAAATGTTGCTGCCAGTGATGATAATGATGAATAAGCATATGAAATATTGCTCCAAATTACTAATAATATAAATCAATAACAAATATAAATAATAATTACTCTGAGGTTGTACTTTACCCAGTAAATTGGGTATGCTTTTAAAAAATGAGAATATAAAATATTAGAGGAGTGCAAAGAAACTCTTAAGTACAAAACCAGAACTGTGATCTTACTGACTTTTTTCTCCTTTAAAAAAAAATTTAGCACAGGAGATATACCAAATATTGTAGACATTAAGAAAGTACGAGGAGAGCCCTGTGACTGTCTACATGTCATCTTTTGCTGTCACCACTTAATCAGAATATTTGCTCTTTATACCATAATTCTTTTATTTTTTGGAGTGCCTCATTATTTTAATATGTTGCAACATGCTTATGCCTACCTTGTTCCTTGCCAGTGCCCTGTGTGTGATAATCATCTTCATTTTTTCAGAGGCAATAGTGGTTCAGATCTCAGTACTTTAAAGAACTATCAGCACAACGTTTATATTGAAAAGATGGGATTTTGTGGTTATGGGAATCTTGGAGTCAGAAAGTGAGCTTTGGGTTTTTATTAAGGCAATCTACATGTCTCTTTCCCTACTTTCTATTTATGAACTCAATTGACTACATATTTGTGTTATTATATATATATGTATATATATATATATATATATATATATATATATATACTATTAGAAAAGGTCTATACCCATGTTGGCAAACCTATAACATGCATACTGGAAAGGGCTGCTCCCTTCCCCCTCTCCACACGCCTGAGGACATTTCTCATATTACCATCCCTCTGCCAAGCAGCCCAATAGAAATGTTTTCTCCCTTCCCTATCTGGGGTAAGACAGGAACAGGGGGTTCACATGAAGTGTGAGGGTTGGCATTTGGACACTCAGTCTCTAAAAGGTTCACCATCACTGGTCTACACTACATATATTAGATTCATATTGACAGTGGCATGACAGACATCATCTATTTGGTCTTTTACTTATGTTGATTTATAGACCAAACACCCTTGAATATTTGTGTAACATGAGGTTTAATATTATCAACCTAAAGCCATCTTTGAACAGTGATATCTACAGGATCCTACCATTCATAATGAATTCCTCTTTGGCTTAGATTTTGTCCATCAGAAAAGTAAATACTTTTGTTGAATACATATCCTGCTATTTTATTCATCACTAATGTTGATTATTAAAGGGTCATTAAGCAGTTATTTCTATTGCTCTATGTTCCAAGGAAACTTGAATTTTATTAATACATAGAGGGTAAAAACAAGAACATTATTAGAAAATTACTGAAGGATGTCAAAGACAAATAGAGAAATGCAATATATATCAAAGTATTTAGGTCAATTTTGATAATAGCAAAGAACTAGAAGCAAGTATTTGCTCTTTAACTAGGGAATGGCTTGACAACTATAATAAATATATAAATGTAAAGGGATATTACTGTGTTGTAAGAAATGATGACAGTGAGGAATACAGAAAAGCCTGAGAATATATGAACTGATGCAAAGTGAAGTAAGTAGAATTTTAAAAAATAAAGACAATGTTAAAGGAGGAGGAAGGAGTAAGCATTTATTTAGGACAATAAAAAGGACAATAATAGCTAATGTTTATTAAGTGCTTACTATGTACTAGGCATTGGGCTAAGCACTTTACAAACATTAATATGATCCTCACAAAAAAAAAAATCCTGTGATTTCGGTGCTGTCATTATCTTCTTTTATAGGTGAAAAAACTGAAGCAGTCAGAAGTTGTGACTTCATCAAGACTTACAATTAAGAAGTAACTAAGGTTGGATTTAAACTCAGTTGTTCCTGATTCCATAATCAATGTTCTATTCAAAGTATCCCCAAGTTTCATCTAATAAAACAGAAACAGTATTAATGGAAAGAAAAAAGAAATAAAGTAAAACCTAAACTGAATACTGTGGAATTATAATAACCAAGTTGTTTTTTTATAAAGAATAGAAAAAAGTTACTTCTTTCTTTTTTTACACAGGGACCAAACTTGATTGATATGTTTGGATTAGTTTTGATGAAGTACATTTCCTTTTCCATTTTCTTTTTTTATTCTTTGCTTTAAGGAATGATTCTTTAAATATGGGGGAAGAGGATTATATCAGAAAAGGAAGATGATATCAAAATATATCAATACAGTTGCAATAAATTAAAAGTGAGAAGATGACTCTCATTATATCTAAAAAGAGTGGGGAAAGTTCATAAACAGCATCAATGCAGCTAATTTTGGTTGCTTGTGGGAGAGATATTATCTTTAGGGACTTGGGGAAAGGCATGGTGGTGAGAGAAAGAAGATTATCCCAAAAAATTAGGAGGAAGCAAAACTTACAAGCAGCCAGCCCACAACAAGTTTTAAGGCTAAGGAAGGAAACTAAAGAATAAGATCCAAGGAAAATCAGGGAGGAGAAATTAAAATTCTAAAAAAGATAACTTTCCCCCAAAAAATCCCCTTTTATTTACAGCTCACTGTAGATTTTATTATTTTTTGCCTTGAAGTCTCCAGTATAAGAAAGATGACAAGGATTTTAGTTTCAGTACTTTTATCAGAAGAGGAAATAAAGCTGTAAAAAGCATTTTACCTTAGAAGCTTTCATTACTTAAAGATAAGACATAGGGAATGCCCATGAAGCATCAAAAAGCACCAATGGAGTTTTTAGCAACAATATTAGGATTGTTTTACAATACCCATCTGACAGGTTCAGGTCTTTTTTCTATATTATGTTTGAGTTTGCATATTTCCTGGACTATGCTAGGGGAAATCAGCTTCATTTTTCTTTTTTTCCTACCAAAAAGATACTTCAAAGGCATCATTTATGTCCAGTTAGTAGGATAATAATGTACAGTTTTGGGATACTCGAGAAGACAAAAGGATATTTCCCTATAGGCTTGAAAAAGAGACGACATTTTCTTAGTTCATTGTATATGAAAGGCGGAACTGATAATAAATTATTGTAGAAATGCTCTTAGGGTTTCTGGTAAGTGTCTGTTGATTGACTATAACTATAAATTCTCATCAACAGTAATGATTAAACTGTCATATTTGTACTCTAACACCCTATTCCTAATGATGAGGTAGGAATAACATTTACAAGGGGAAAGTTGGGAAAAGCATCTGAATCAAGTATATACAGAGGAAATCTGTAGCAGGGATGAAACAATCTTGGAAGCATTAATAAATCATTTCATAAAATATGTCAGAAGGGAAAGATAATAAAGATATGGAGATGATCATTATTCAAAAAATGTGTATGAAGAGATTTCAGTAACTGTTGATCCATATCTATTTTTTCATCTGTATAAAATCTCTAAGAACCAGGATGATAAAATGGATACAGATCTGACCTTGAAAAACAAGACCTGGGGCCTGACTGAAACACTGACTTTGTGGCATTTAGCATGACCATTTAACTTCTCAGTGCTCTCAAACCACTAGTTATAGAAAAGGGACTAAACTAAATTGGTAGACAGTTTCCTCATCTGAACATACTCCATAACAATGAAACCACATATCTACTCCCTGTTTGAGATAAAAATTTAATGAGAATACTCTACATATATATGAAGGAATTTAATGGAAATATGAAAAGGGAACAGGCTTTCAAACACTTTTCTAGAGCATATTACAATTAATTGAAAGTTGCAGCTAATGCAAAATCATGGTTTGTTGATTGATTAGAAAACAAATTTGAGTCTCTAGAGAAAGGTATTCTTAAAGGTTTTCCTCCAAAAATAAATATTTCATCTATGAATGAGCATTTAATAAACATGCTCTATGTGACTTAATGAAAGTATACATATCTTAAAATCATATAAAATTCTTTGATATTTTATATTGACAATCACACAGGAAGACATGGAGATCCCCCAAAGGGGTTTCACATGAAAGAAATGTAGATTTAAAATGAAAGGTTTCCCTATAATTTATGAGGTCCTAAAAAGATGGACCTTTTCATGAATGACACTCAAAAGAGAAAAATGTCTATTGTCTGAACATGTAGTTGGACAGCCAAATGATTTAGTTTGTATAAGGGGACTAATACCTCGGATAAGCCAAATAAATAAAAAGGTAACAGTGAGGTTTATGGTAGGGTTACATAGGATGAGGCATATTTCCAATAATGGAATTTATTTCAGAAGTATAGCAAAGGTTATCACCCAAGAAATATATAAGAGGAAAATCAGACATATTGTCAGTAGGAAAAGAAATAACAAAAGTAAAAAAAAATGGAGTCTAGCATTAGTATCTACAAAATGTAAAATGTTCCAGACTGCTGAGGTTCTTAATTTGGAATCTATGAACTTTAACTGTTTTCCAATATTTGACTTGATTTATAATACTCTGTATTTTTATGACTACCAAAGAGGTACATAACACAAAAAAAATGTTTTAAAGTTGAGAACTGCTGACCTAGAGAAAGGCTTCCATAACACT
>NC_058133.1:415531547-415551529 GCF_016433145.1 Gracilinanus agilis | reverse complement strand
GCGCGGGGGGGGGGTTGAAGGGGAAAGGGGAGCATGAATCATGTAACCATGTTAAAAATGAATATTAATAAATGTTAAAAAAATATTTATAAGAAATTATGAAAAGCAAAAAAAAAAACTTCCCTTTCAAAAATCATAAATACATTCTCTTTTGTAGCATTGAAATCTTGATTTCAGTAATCTCTAGTTTCATGATTCTTTAAGAAATGAGAACCTTATCCAGAACAATGCTGAGGGACTTATGAAAAAGAAAACTATCTACCTTCAGAGGAAGAACTGTGGCAGTAGAAACACAGAAGAAAAACAACTACTTGAAAACATGGGCTGATGGGGATATTATTGGGGATATGGAAGCTAAATAATCACCCTAGTGCAACTATCAATAATATGGAAATAGGCCTCAATCAATGATATGTGTAAAACACAGTGGAATTGTGCTTCAGCTACAGGGGCTAGGTGGTTGGGGGGAGAGGGAAAGATCATGAATCATGTAACCATGGGAAAATATTCTAAATTAAAAAAAAGAAATGAGAACCTTACAGGGATGATTTGGGGGATGAAGGGGGGAAGGAGAAGAGACCACTCTGTCAAGGGAATAAAGCTTACATGGAGCTCCTCTAGCCTGCTGATGTGAGTATATTAAAGAAGTAGTATTGAAAATAGGTTGCCAAAAATTAGGGGAAGAAGGTTGCTATGAAGAATTAAAACAAGAAAATAATTAAATGCAAGCTTCTCTGAAAGAAATGGGGCATCACAGAATACGTAGAGTGGAGCTGTCCCCTTAAACATTGAAGGGAAAGAAGAAAAATCATAGAAAAATTCTAACTTCTTGAAAAAATTGCTGATTTTTAGCTGTGGAGATTCTATGCCAGGAATTTCCTACATTAATAAAATCAGACATCTGGACAAAAACAAAACAAAATAAAAGCAACAATAACCCAATATTACAAGTTATCTAAGCACACATAAGTGAAAGAAAGAAGGCAAGAATGGGAAAAACTTGGATACCAGAAAGTAAAGGATGATCCAAATTCTTATGACATCAAGGCTTAGAAAAGACAGTCATTTGCATTTACTATTTCTAGTCCTAAATAATATAAAGAAGCTAGGGGTTTCCAGGTTAAGATGGTGGCAGAGTAAAAAGCAGGTCCTTAAACTCTCCTAATCCACACATACAGGACTCCTCAAAAGGACATAAAAACAAATCCAGACAAATGAAGGGACCCCACAACAGGGCACAGCATTGAAGGTAAGTGGAATCGGGGCATTTCCATTCTATAAGGTGGTGAAACAGCTCTCACTAAAACTCGAGTTGAACAACCCCCTAACCTCACACACCACCTGCAGTGCCAAAGCCAGCACAAAAGAATTAGAGCAAGTTTGGGGTATTCATTAAGTCTTTGACAGCCACCTGAGATCACTAGGGCCTGCTCCTGAGAACAGCAAGACTTAAGACCCCAAGAGGCTAAAGAATGTGCTGACTTTAAACAAAGACTATAAGTAAAGGCTCAGACCTTGGGTGGGGACTCACTGCAGAGGGGTGCATGACTGTAGAAACAGCACCCTGAGACTGTTAAAGGAGCTTCAGGCAGAGGAACAAGCAAGGGGACCACCAAAAGGCTTGACCCTGAGAAAAACTAGACCTGAGACCTCAGGAGCATAAAGAGTTCAGAAAGACCCTGGGTGTGAGGATAAACCTGAAAGGGCACTCAGGTCACAATGGCAAGCCATTCACAATAACCCCAAGAGAGAAATATCAACAAGAAGAAATTTTTAACACTCAACAACTTTTACACAGAGAAAATCCAGACAACAGAGCAAATAGCAGAGGAGAAAAAACAGATAATCATATCCAAACCTTCCCAAAATAATGAAAACAGGTCACAAGCTATTGAAGAGTTCAAATCTGAGATGATGGGAAAGATGGAAGAGATCTGGCAAGAAAATAACACTTTAAAAGACAGAATTTTGCAATTGGAAAGTGAGGCTCAGAAATCAAATGAACTGACAAGCAAATTGAAAACCAGAAATGACCAGATTGAAAAGGAAAACCAAAAGATTATAGCCAAAAACTAGTCCCTAAAGGCTAGAATTGGGCAATTAGAAGCTAATGATCTCTCAAGACAGCAAGAACAAATAAAGCAAACTCAAAAGACTGATAAAATAGAAGGAAACATGAAATATCTCAATGAGAAAGTGACGGATGAAGAAGACAGGTCTAGAAGAGATAATCTGAGAATCATTGGTCTTCCTGAAAAAAGTAGAAATTAATAGAAATTTGGACTCCATACTAAAAGAAATTATTCATCAAAATTGCCCTGAAGTTCTACAACAAGAAGGCAATATAGAAATTGAAAGAATCCATAGATCACCCTCTACACTAGACCCAGAAAAGACAACCCTCAGGAATATAATAGCCAAATTCAAGAGCTTCCAAGTAAAAGAAAAAATTTTACAAGAAGCCAGAAATAGACAATTCAGATATCAAAGAGCACCAATCAGGATCACACAGGATCTGGCAGCCTCGACACTAAAAGACTGCAAGGCTTGGAATATGATATTCAGAAAAGCAAAAGAACTGGGTCTACAACCAAGGAACACCTTCCCATCAAAACTGTCTATATACTTCCAGGCGAAAGTATGGGTATTCAACAAGATAGAAGACTTCCAAGTATTTGCATGGAAAAGACCAGGACTAAATGTAAAGATCGATATCCAACCACAAAAATCAAGAGAAACATGAAAATGTAAATAAGAAACAGAGGGGAAAGAAAGAAAACTCATATCTTTTAAATTTGCCTCTTTAAGGGCTTCAATAAGATCTAATTATTTGTATTCCTATGTGGAGAAATGTTATGTATAATTCTCTTTAAGGAACTCTATTCACTACTATAGTATTCCCTATTTGAGCAATTAGAAGAATTATTCATAGGGAGAGGTTGGAATACTAAATGATCTAAGATGATATTGGGGTGGGAAAGAGGGGGGTGAATAGTAGAGGACACCAAGAGAAACTTGAATGAATGAGAAAAATAGGATATTCTATTAAACACAAAGAGGGCATGGGAAGTGGAAGGGATGAATACTATTATAAGAAGGAGAGGAAGAGAGCATTAAGAGGTAAAATTTATACTCTCAGTGTAATTAACCCTGAGAGGGAAGAGTAGCTTTATCCATTGGGTTATAAAACTCTATCTAACCCTACTGAGAAAGTCAGAAGTGATAAAGCAAGGGCAGGAGGAGAGTGGGGAGGTCATAAAAAGGAGGGGAGAAGAAGGGGGAGAGAATTCATTAGGCCTTAAAAATAAAAAGATGACAATAATAAGGGAGGAAGTAGAAAGGGAAGTAAATCAAGGGAGGGGACAAGGGTTACTGGCATAAAGCAAATCACTGGTTTAAAAGGAAATAGTGTAAGAAGAAGGGATAGAATAAGGAGAGGATACCAAAATGTTGGCTAATACACAAGTGATGATTATAACTCTGAATGTGAATGGGATGAACTCAACCATAAAAAGGAATCAAATAGCAGAGTGGATTAGAAACCAAAATCCTACCATATGTTATCAACAAGAAACACATATGAGGCAGGTAGATATATACAGGTTTAAGGTAAAGGGCTTGAGCAAAATCATTCAGGGCTCCAATGAGAAAAAGAAGGCAGAAGGGGCAATTATGATTACTAACAAACCCAAAGTAAAAATAGATATGATTAAAAAAGACAGGGAAGGTCATTACATCCTGATTAAAAGCAGTATAAACAATGGGGAAATAACATTGCTCAATATATATGCACCAAATGGCATAGCAACCAGATTCATAAAGGAGAAACTGGCAGAGGTCAAGAAGGAAATAGATGGTAAAACTATACTAGTGGGAGATCTAAATATTCCTCTTTCAGAATTAGATAAATAAAACCAAAAAATAAATAAGAAAGAGGTAAGAGAGATGAATGAAATCTTAGAAAAAATAGATTTAATAGATATGTGGAGAAAAATAAATAGGGACAAAAAGGAATACACCTTCTTTTCAGTTGTACATGGTACATTCACAATGATTGACCATAGAAACATTGCAAACAAATGCAAAAGAGCAGAAATAATAAATGTAACCTTCTCAGATCATAATGCAATAAAAATAATAATTAGTAAGGGCACCTGGACAGGCAAATCAAAATCTAATTGGAAATTAAATAATATGATTCTCCAAAACCAGCTAGTCAAAGAAGAAATCATAGAAACAATCAACAATTTCATTGAAGAGAATGACAATAATGAGACATTCTACCAAACTCTGTGGGATGCAGCCAAATCAGTACTCAGGGGGAAATTTATATCCTTGAGTGCATATATTTACAAATTAGGGAGGGCAGAGATTAATGAATTAAAGATGCAACATAAAAAATTAGAAAGAGAGCAAATTAAAAATCCCCAGATGAAAACTAAATTAGAAATACTAAAAATCAAGGGAGAAATTAATAAAATCAAAAGGAAAAGAACTATTGAATTAATAAATAAGACTAGAAGCTGGTATTTTGAAAAAATAGATAAAATGGACAAAGTACTGGTCAATCTAATAAAAAAAGAAAAGAAGAAAACCAAATTGACAGTATCAAAAATGAAAAGGGAGACCTCACCTCTAATGAAGGGGAAACTAAGGCAATCATTAAAAACTATTTTGCCCAATTATATGGCAATAAATATAATAATCTAAGAGGTGTGGATGAATATATAGAAAATATAAATTGCCTAGATTAACAGCAGAAAAAATAGAATACCTAAATAATCCCATATCAGAAAAAGAAATTGAACAAGCCATCAAAGAACTCCCTAAGAAAAAATTTCCAGGGCCTGAAGGATTCACAAGTGAATTCTATCAGACATTCAAAGAGCAACTAATCCCAAAACTATACAAATTATTTGATTTAATAAGCAAAGAAGAAGTCCTACCAAATTCATTTCATGACACAAATATGGTACTGATTCCAAAGCCAGGTAGATCAAAAATAGAGAAAGAAAACTACAGACCAATCTCCCTAATAAACATAGATGCAAAAATCTTAAATATAATACTAGCAAAGAGACTCCAGCAAGTGATCAAGAGGATTATCCAACATGATCAGGTGGGATTTATATCAGGAATGCAAGGATGGTTCAACATTAGTAAAATCATCCAGATAATTGTCCATATCAATAATCTAACAAACAAAACCCACATCATTATCTCAATAGATGCTGGAAAAGCCTTTGACAAAATACAGCATCCATCCCTATTGAAAACCTTGGAAAGTATAGGAATAGAAGGACCTTTCCTAAAAGTGATAAACAGTATATACCTAAAACCATCAACAAGCATCATATGGAATGGGGATAAATTAGAAGCCTTTCCAATAAGATCAGGAGTGAAACAAGTATGCGCATTATCACCTCTATTATTTAACACTGTACTAGAAACACTAGCAGTTGCAATTAGAGAAGAAAAAGAAATTGAAGGTATCAAAATAGGCAATGAGGAGACTAAGCTATCACTCTTTACAGATGATATGATGGTCTACTTAAAAGATCCTAGAGAATCAACTAAGAAGCTGGTAGAAATAATCAACAACTTTAGCAAAGTTGCAGGATACAAAATAAATGCACATAAATCATCAACATTTCTATACATTTCCAACACACTAGAGCAGTAAGAAGTAGAAAGAGAAACACCATTTAAAATCACCCTAGACAATATAAAATACTTAGAAATCTATCTACCAAAACAAACACAGCAATTATATGAAAACAACTACAAAACACTTTCCAAACAAATAAAACTAGATCTAAACAATTGGAAAACCATTGATTGCACATGGGTAGAATGAGCTAACATAATAAAAATGACAATTCTACCCAAATTAATTTACCTATTTAGCACCATACCTATCAAACTATCAAAAAACTTCTTTACTGAATTAGGAAAAACTATAACAAATTTCATTTGGAATAACAAAAGATCAAGAATATGAAGGGAAATAATGAAAAAAATGTGAAGGAAGGGGGCCTAGCAGTACCAGATATTAAACTATACTATAAAGCAGCAGTCATCAAAACAATATGGTACTGGCTAAAAGACAAAAGGGAGGATCAGTGGAATAGACTTGGGGTCAATGACGTCAGCAAGACAGTGTATGATAAACCCAAAGAGCCCAACGTTTGGGACATAAATCCAATATTTGATAAAAACTGCTGGGAAAATTGGAAAACAATATGGGAGAGATTAGGTTTAGATCAACATCTCCCACCCTACACCAAGATAAATTCAGAATGGGTGAATGACTTGAATATAAAGAAGGAAACTATAAATAAGTTAAGTGAACACAGAATAGTATACTTGTCAGATCTCTGGGAAAGGAAAGATTTTAAAACCATGCAAGAGTTAGAGAAAATTACAAAATGTAAATTAAATGGTTTTGATTATATTAAAGTAAAAAGCTTTTATACAAACAAAAACAATGTAGTCAAAATCAGAAGGGAAACAACAAATTGGGAAAAAATCCTTATAACTAAAATCTCTGACAGGGGTCTAATTACTCAAATATATAAGGAGTTAAATGAATTGTATGAAAAATCAAGCCATTCCACAATTGATAAATGGGCAAGGGACATGAATAGGCAATTTTCCGATAAAGAAATCAAAATTATCAATAAGCACATGAGAGAGTGTTCTAAATCTCTAATAATTAGAGAAATGCAAATCAAAATAACTCTGAGTATCACCTCACACCTAGCAGATTGGCTAAAATGATAGTAGGAGAGAGTAATGAATGTTGGAAGAGATGTGTCAAAATTGGGACATTAATGCATTGGTGGTGGAGTTGTGAATTAATCCAACCATTCTGGATGGCAATTTGGAACTATGCTCAAAGGCCTATAAAAAATGCCTGCCCTTTGATCCAGCCATACCATTGTTGCCTTTGTACCCCAAAGAGATTATAGATAAACAGACTTGTACAAAAATATTTATAGCCGTGCTTTTTGTGGTGGCAAAAACTGGAAAATGAGGGTATGCCCTTCAATTGGGGAATGGCTGAGCAAATTGTGGTATATGCTGCTGATGGAATACTATTGTGCTCTAAGGAATAATAAACTGGAGGAATTCCATGTGAACTGGAAAGACCTCCAGGAATTGATGCAGAGTGAAAGGAGTAGAGCCAGAAGAACATTGTACACAGAGACCAATACACTGTGGTAAAATTGAATGTAATGGACTTCTGTACCAGCAACAATGCAATGACCCAGGACAATTCTGACGGATTTATGGAAAAGATCGCTACCCACAATCAGAGGAAGAAATACAGGACTGGAAACATAGAAGAAAAACAACTGCTTGAACACATGGGTTGAGGCAGACAAGTTTGGGGATATAGATTCGAAAGTACCACACCAATGTAACTATCAACAATTTGAAAATAGGTCTTGATCAATGACACATGTTAAAAACCAGTGGAAATGCACATCAGCTATGGTGGGAAGGAGGATGTTGGGGGGTGAAGGGGAATATAAGAGCATGAATCATGTAACCAGGTTAACTTTCTAAAAAAATAAAAATTATTAAAAAAAATAAATGATATAAAGAAGTTAAATTGGTTTCTTGTTGTGAGAAAAAATTCAATGAACTGATAAGGGAATATTTCCTTAATCTCTTGTTTATTGTTTGAGAAATGAAAAAATGAAAAAATACTTTTAAGCAATTTATAATTGTATTTGTGGGGCAGGTACAAATTTAACACTGTTAAGTTACATCTGGCAACAGAAACTTAGTATCATTGGTTAATTTGAACAGAAAAGTAACTGATCTTGATGCTAGAGAATGATATTCTGAATTTTCTTAAATGTGTTATCTGTAGGGGTCCATGCTCTCTGCATAAAGAATTTTATATTTTATAAGCTCCAGTCACTTTTGGTAATATCAAGCTCTAGTATGTACAAGTGAATAAAATGTGCTCCTTCCCCATTCCCTATCTACCCCCATTAAGAGAAGAATAAGCATAAAAGCTTTGGAAGTATAAAGTCATGAGCTTTCAAAGATGGACAAGACTTATTTTTTTGTATGGATAAATGTTTTTGATGTGTTTGTTTTATAATTTCAATATTGTTTTAAAGCAGTGGAAACATTTTAGAATCATGCCTCTACCTGAAGCTAATCAAATTATTTTATCAGACAATTGTAGCATTACCACAAATGGAATACAACGTTTTTGCCATCATTATACCTCCTTTTGTTACTTTATTCAACCTGTGGATGAGATTGTTACTCAGAATATAAAATGTTATAGAAATTTCAACAATAATAATTTTACATAAATAAGCACTATAAAGAACTTTTAGGATTATAAAAGATGAATTTTTTAATGTTGCTTTTGCCTCAAGCTATAAAAAAGTGCAATATGAAAGGACTTGGAGAAAAAAATAAATTGCATTGAGACAAATTGAATTTATTCTAATACTACTACAAGAAAAGATTTGTGTACATGTATGTATAAACCACTGAATATATTTCAGGACCTTTTTCAGTATTTATGTTTATTGACAAATAGTATACCTCCAGATCAACAGGTGAAGATGAGGGATTGCATGGATAGAAGATGATCCAAACACATCATCTAAAGCACATATTTGTTTAGGATTAAAAGATGCAATGAATGCTTCTTATTTTCTACTTGATGATTTGGAAGTATTTTATTTTCTCTTCATTCATTTACACATGAGAAGAGGAGTAAAATTATTTTTTTATTACCAAGGAGAATGCCAGAGGGAAAAAAGACCAGGAAAGACAATAATATCTATCTCTGTGACAGTGTAGAAGAGTTTGGATTCCTCCCCCCACATAATCAGTTTAGTCCTAAATATATTGAAAAATGCAAGGTGCTATATATTGTGTATATGAATAAATTTATTACACAGAGAGGAGACAAACCAAAAGAAAATTCATTTTCACTCCCTGTGAGGAATAAGGCCCAAAATAATTATACTGATTTCTATGTTTTAATATTTTATTATTATTTCATATACTAGATTATGATTCAGGAAAAGGTAGATTGCAGAAAGAGTGAATTAGGGATCAAAGAGTGCAAAAACCTGAGTTATTTATTTTGCTTTTGCTTCTGCATTGATACGTCACTAAGCCAAAAATAAAGGGAAAAAGCAGTGAAGTATCAGTGCAGAAGCAAAATAAATAACTCAGGTTTTTGCACTCTTTAATCCCTAATTATCAAAGGGAATGTTGCTGCTTGCTCAAAGGTTGGCAATACCACAATATGTACACCCAGAAGGAATAATTTGAGAAGAATGCTAACTAATCACCACCTTAGGTGAGGAATACTGAGATAATTTTTAAAAAGCCAAACTCAAATAGCTGTGTCACAGGAAATAACAGTGCCATGAAGACAAAGAATTGGGAATCAAAATATTGTTAAGACAATACTGTAAGATTTTGAGAAATGGTAAAGAAGAATAAGGAATTATTTTTAATATGATAATTGAATTTTCCAGTTAGGAGTTATACCTGAAGAAAGTTTCAGTAAAGGAAAAAAGGAGGAAAGCAAGGTTTCTTGCAGTCTTAAAGCATGGATGGTAAGGAAATTAAAGCAGCAAATGTGTAAGTCTTTCTAGAAATCTAACATTGGGGCAGGGATGATTTTAAAGATGACAGCTCAAGAGAAGGGAAAGATCAGGGACAGCTGGGAAGCTCAGTGGATTGAGAGTCAGGCCTAGAGATGGGAGGTCCTAGGTTCAAATCCGGCCTCAGACACTTCCCAGCTGTGTGACCCTGGGCAAGTCACTTGACCCCCATTGCCGCCCACCCTTACCACTCTTCCACCTAGGAGCCAATACATGGAAGTTAAGGGTTTAAAAAAAGAGAGAAGGGAAAGATCAATGGATAACCTAATGGAGATGGGCAGCCCTGAATATGTTTCCAGAACAGAATGAACCAATAAACAAGGAGACATTCAACATAAAAAAGTAATAGAAATGGTGGATGGAGAAATGTAAAAAATAACAAACATGGGAGAGAATCACAAGAAGTGTACTACTGAAAAGAGATTAGCTTTGGCAAGGAAGGCTATAAGAATAGTGAGGAAGGAATGCTGTCACCAGTTTAAAACCCTTGCTTGGTTTTGGAATCAAAACTAAGTATCTGTTCCAAGGCAGAAGAGCAGAAAGTGCTAGGTAATTGTGGTTAAGTGACTTGTCCAGAGTCACACGGTCAAGAGGTGTCTGATCTCAGATTTAAACCCAAGACATCCCAAGCCCAAGCCTGAGTCTTTCTCGACTCATTGAGCCACCTAACTGCACTAAAAGAGAAGTTTTCATATATGAAGGATGTGAGCTGAAGAAGCTCAAATATGATGGCCTCTAATCTTTTCAGTAAGAAGAGAAGGCTATCTGCTAAGGGAGATGGATCTGTTGTAAAACTGTGTTCTTGAGGAAATGATTGATAATTTAAAACAGCCATAGTGGGATTTATAACATATAAATATCTATTTCTTTCAAACCTTAGGCATAGTATTTCCCAACATCCCACTAAAACAGAATTAATTCTAGGAAATATCATTTCTTCAAGTCTCTCCCAAGATAATTTCACATAGAATCACATGGCATGAAGATATTTGTTTCCTGGCTCCTACAAACATTCTACTGATGGAAGTATAAGACCTCAAAGAACCTAAAAGCTGAAGCAGACACACACATTTGTTTAGTAAAACTTCTTCCTTTTACAAATGACCAAATGTAAGCAAGGCACAAATAATTAGTTTGAGTCTATATTTGGCATGGAATAATTTCAACTGAGTAGAGATTGAGGCAAAAACATATACTTGAAGTCTGCACTTTTTTTAAATTTTGTTAGAGATTTTGTATAGATTACTCTATAGTTCTCCTTCAGCTAAAACATTGAATTATTTTAAAAATGTATAAAATGACTGCTGCCAGGCCAAATAATATGGAACTAATTCCTTTAATTCCATTAAATTATCATTATATGCCAGTTAATTCTCTTTAGGTAATGGGAAGTAATCAAATCACAAGAATTATTCCTTTCATTAGAACCAAATATCAATTTCAGACTTATTTCTGAAAACCCATAGAAAAGAGAGAATTAAAATGTAGTTTCCGACTTAGAAAGCCAGAGGGTTGCTACAGTGGTTTCTTTAATATGTGAAATGCCCAGCTAAAGAGCCTATTTTTTTAATCCTGTTCTTGTTTAGAAATTATTAGGTAGCTTAATATTGCTTATTAAATTATTCCTTCATGGTTCACTCTTAACTGTGCATTCTTACTTTGGTATCCTATATTTACTAAATAGACCTTCCATAAGCTTCAATAGAAATTAGACTAAAATGGCTCAAACTTGGGTAATTAAAAATGAAGTTTATTAATTAGTGTTCATTAAATGTTCTCAGACACAATGTCTTATTTTAGATACTATATAAAAATGATCAGTAGAACTTTACACTGCCTCTTTTGAGAGTAAAGGTTAAATTAGGTGGCACGGATGTATACAAATAGTTAAATCCTAATTGCTTAATGAGCTTATTTTTCTGTTTATAAATTGCAGAAATCCTTTGATTCTTCATCTTCCTGCTGTCTGTTTAGCCATTTCCTTCACCTCCATGGACAGTAGATTTAGAGCAGCCCAAGCACTTTTCAAATATACTTCAGAGTGATCATATAGGAGAATTTCCAGTTGTTTGGATTGCCCACCAGTTTCCAGTCTTGCTCCAAACAGAAGAATGCATTCATTAAAGTTAATCACTTAATGTGTTGAGCACTCTGCTAGCTAATGTATATAGAAAAACAAAAACAAACAGGCAACATTCTAATAAGGAAAAAGAACTTGCAAACTTATTGGCAG
Source organism: Gracilinanus agilis (assembly GCF_016433145.1). Lineage (NCBI taxonomy): Eukaryota > Metazoa > Chordata > Mammalia > Didelphimorphia > Didelphidae > Gracilinanus > Gracilinanus agilis. The sequence goes on along the minus strand of NC_058133.1, from coordinate 415,539,640 downwards.
AAAATATATACAATGTAGACAGAAAAAAATGGTGAGAGAGATAGAGAATTTAGTAGGGGGAATCCAGAAAATTTATGTAGAAAGTGATACCAGAGTTAAGCCTTAAAGAGAACTAGGAATTCTTAAAGTTAGAGAGTAAGAAGAGATAATACCTCAAGAAAAGGGCAAAGGCACATAGGAGATGGAATGCAAGATAATGAGTCAGAAAATAGACAGGTTTGGGAAGGCCAATAAGGGCAATGAAAAAGAATAATGAGAAATCAGTCTAGAAAAATAATTCAGAGCCAGATCTTAAAGGCTTTAAATGTCAAAGAATTTGCATTTTATTCTACTGAGACATCCATTGGATCTTCTTGAAAAGGGGAGACTTAGAACTATGTTTTTAAAAAATGAATTTGACAGCTATACAGAAGGTAAATTGGAGAGAAGGAAGATTTTAAGCAGGGAAAAGAGATATGTTAGTTTTTGCTTATGTGTTAATGTTTCCTTTTGAAGTAGATTATTCAAGGATTGTTATAAAATTATTTTTAAAATGAAATGAAAACCGAGATAGAGAGACATAAACTGACTTGCCCAGTGTAACAAAGGTAAAGTCAGCATCAAAATTTTAACCCAGATTTCTAATTGACTTTAGGGTCAGCATTGTTTCTACTATTCCATGTAAAGTAGAATTAAAATCTTGGAAAACAAACAAGATCTCCAATGAGCTAGACTCTACTAAAATCTATGCAAATCTCCAGACATATATACTAGAAATGTCTAGTACATAACCCATAGATCACAGGGGCCTAGAACGCTTCCAAGTATGGTCCAAACACATAGAATGTAATTTGGAAATGTTTAACAAAACAAATACAAATAAATTAATAGTTTATAGTAATATGTGGTCTCCTGAGTAACTGTTTGGCCTGCAGGGATCATTATATAGTGTTTACTGTCCAAATTTCTAATTCAGTTTGACACCACTGACCTGTGGTCTCAACCTTTTAGGTACCTCTCTCACTCTCATTTCCTACACACAGTTTGAGGTGTTGCTCTCTGATGCTTTCTCATTCCTGCTGCTTGTTATCTGCTGGCAAAACATCTCCAGATGCATGAGCCTATCTATGATTCTTTGCTAAACCCAAAGATATTATCACTAGCTGTTGCTTTCATTTTATATTTCATATAATTTCCTGCTGATTTCCTGGAGGTGTCTCCAGATTCTAGGTCTTCTCTGTTTTCAGTACAATATACTTCTTCCTAAGTTCTTGAAATCATAGATAAAATGGAATGAGGTGAGTTGGTTTGTATGTGTTTGGTAAGGTTCTATATTAAAGAAAAAGTAAGCCATATAACTTTTAAGAAAGGCATTAATATATTAGGAACCAATGAACAGGCAAGTTCATAAATATTGCTTTTTCTGGTAAAGACTAACAACTAACAGTATCTACACCTTTGACTTAATATGATTTGTTGAGCAATTATTTGAAGAGGAAGTATAGGCACAAAGGCCTGGATTTGGAGTAGAAAGGATGTGGCTTCAAATCCCTGATCTGCTACTTAGCTATGTGAGTGTAAAGAAGTCACTAACTATTTCCGGGATTCAGTTTTCTCATTTGTAAAAAAAAAAAAAAAAAAAGAATTGGGTTTTAAGGTCTATTTTAGCTCTAACTGTATCATTCTGTGCTTACATGGTTTCATTCAAAATAATGTTTGGGTAAAGAAGGCCATCAAACCTGGATTCTTCCTATTTGGATGAATTAGCTGACCCCACCAATATCTCCTCTATGCTTCCCTTTCCCCACTATTTTAGAACTATAGAGATACTTCCTTGGTCCTGTATAGCCTATAAGACAAAAGGATGCTCTCAATGAAGTAAACAGAAACTATAAACTGTAGTTTAAAAGAAATTAACTATAGTAAAATCCATTAAATGACATAATATCGAATGGATTCAAATGTAATCCAGATTGAATCAAATAGCCCTGAATTATAGATAGAAAGATCTGATTTAACATGGTTAATTCATTTACTATCATTTATTTTATATTCCCAAATACATTAAATTCTAAAAAAGGGATTCCACTGTTTTTTTTAATGAGAAATTACTTTCAAGAATAGTAAAAACTCATCTTTTATGGAATGAATTGGTGTCAAAGTTTCTGATAATACAATCTAAAAACTTATTTCCCTTAAGAATGTTATTGAAAAAAAATTTTCTTTATTATATAGGATTGACTCAGGTTAGGGAGAAGGGAGAGATTAAAATGACTTTAAAACAAAAGATATTAATAAAATGTATTTTTTAAGTTTATGTGATTTTTTCTTTTTGAATAATGGTGGAATATAAAATGATAGTATGTTCCTTGTTTCTCTTCATTAATAAATTATTAGTCAATAAAACTATATGAAAATATATAACATCCTTTCACTTCTTTATTAATTTATGATTTCCATTTTGCAAAATCATTTATCTTTAAAAATATTATTTTAAATGAAGAATGAACTACTCTATTACCTAATTTTGAATATACTACAGTTGATGAAAAGAAAAACCACAAAATGTAAATTAGAGGGCAGCTGGGTAGCTCAGTGGAGTGAGAGTCAGGCCTAGAGACAGGAGGTCCTAGGTTCAAACCCGGCCTCAGCCACTTCCCAGCTGTGTGACCCTGGGCAAGTCACTTGACCCCCATTGCCCACCCTTACCACTCTTTGACCTATGAGACAATACACCGAGATTAAGGGTTTAAAAAAATGTAAATTAGAATTTTAAAGTATGTATGTAAAATGATACCTGTGTATAACAACAAAAACTGTTTGGTATTGTGATTAAGATTGTTGTAAGAATCTTGATTCTAAGTTGGTGATTGAGAAATGTTTTTTTACTATTTCTTTACTGTTAAGGGTCACTTCTAATTGTGAATTTGGGTATTTGAATGTAGGTGAGGAAGAAAGTTATAATTGCTAAACTAAGACAAGATGAACATAAAGAGGCATTTGAAGCATGCAGGTATGATAAATATAAGTTTCTATTTTAGAGTCTGTATTACATAAGAGATAAGCCTGGCATGATCTGATGGATTTCAAAAATCCATGTAAATTACTTTGGCCTAAAAAGTGCTAGGCAGAAAGTTAGTTCAAAAAGGATTATACACTCTTGTGTATAAAATGCTTACAATATAAATACTATTTCAATGAAGTGGGGGGAAGAAGACATATAAAAATAATCATCTACCAATTCAGATTCTTTAAAAAGTCTTTATGGAAAAAGAAAGAAGGGCAAATAGACTAAGGATAAGTGAGTGACGTAGCCTTTTTAGAAAAGTTGGATGGGGAGAGCTAGAAAAACTTTTAACAATTCCTTGAAACCAAAGATGTTGGGGATGTTAAGATAACACATTACTTTTCTCAATAAGTACCTCAGTAAGGTCCAGTTGAATACGTCCTTGGAAATGGAAAGACTTATGGTTATCATTGTTGAGCTACAATCAATGATCTTCTAAAAACTGAAAAATAGAAGAATGCATACTTTTAGAATTTTACAAAAGCAAATCTTGTCTTGATTTTTTAAAGGAACATGTAGTGTCCTTAAGCAAAATATGAGAGTGTCTTCAATTCATGTGAAAATTCCAGAATTTTCTACGAAAGAGATGGTATGTATGAATTTAGAAAGTAAATCAGTGATCATTATGAGACAACAAGGCTTCATTATATACAAATCATGCCAAACTAACTTCATTTACTTATGTATTTACTAGATGGCAGTAATCAGTAATTAAATCTTCTCTCTTGCTGCCAAGAACTATGTTTTACAAGTATAAATATAGAAATATGTATGTAAAAATATACATTTATACAGATAGACTACATTAAGTGACATGGATGCTAGGATCAGAGGAATTCAGAGAATAAACTTTAATCCAAGTTTTCCTGACTCTATAACCAGTTTTTTGTTCACTATACCATTCTTTTTCTGGTATATTCAACTTCTATAATAGGAGCCATCCCTTTTAATGTATTATTTTAGTACAGTGTATGTCTCATTTTATTACTTAACAATATCCAACTCCAGACTCTGCCCTGAGCTTCAAGCCCACATCATTTGACTATTAGAAATGTCAAACTGGATGTATCAGAGATATTTCAAACTCAATATGTCCAAAACTTTTCACTTTCTGTTTCCCACCAACTCATCCAAATCTGCCTTCCTTCCCTCCTTCTTTCAAAGGTATCACCATTCTTCCAATCTGCCAGTTAATACCTTTAGCATTATCCTCAACTTCTCACTACTCATCATGACATATTTATAATCAATTACCAAGTCTTAGCCTTTCTACTTCCATAACTTCTTTTAAATCTGACTCTTTCTTTCCATTCACACAGAATATTTCATGGCCTTATTAGTTCTTTTCTAGATTAGTGAAAGAGCCTCCTAATTGGTCTCCCTACCTCAAGTTTCTCCCTCCTATAAGCACATCTTACCCAATACATCAAAGTAATTTTCCATAAGTGAAGGTACTTTCAGGTGATTCCACTATTCAACCAGATCTAGGAGCTTTCCATTGTCTCCAAGAAAATCTGGACATAGTTTATTTTTTTCTACCATTATTGGATATTACTCCTCCTTTCATACTCACACATAACATTCCATCTCCCATCTCTATTTGTTTGCTCTGGCCGTCCCTTCATTCCTGAGTGCACTTCTTTCCTTCTTTTAAGATATAGTTCAAGCATTATCTTCTGCAGGAAGCCAAAAGTGCTTCCTCAGTTTCCCCAACTTCTACTCTCCTTTCTCCCAAACTGCCTTTAAGTCAACTACTTTGTATATGTTTATATTTATTCACTTTATAATTTTACTGCATATAAAATTGTACTTGTTGCTGTGAGAAGAAACAGAGTTCTCTGGGAATAAGAATTACTTTATTCTTTGTACTGTCATTCCCCACTGACTTGCTCAGTATCTGGCATATAGTAGATGTTTAATAAATATTTGCAGATTGGTTGAATGAATGAATGATTACAAACCTTAAATAACATAAAATTTTTTAATATGTGCAATACAGAAGATGATAAGTCTAAATATTTTCCACAGGCTAAACTGAGTAGCACAAATACATGTAGAACAAATACAAACACAGATACAGGTCAGAAATAAACTATATGGGAAGAATAATAAGCCAAGTATTGAGATTTGTTAGAGCAGAAAAAAGATAAGTATTAGGAGATGGGGCATTGGTGGCACTACATATATTTTAAAGTTGAGAGAATCACAGAATCTAGCAGAAATTTCAGAACTGGAGAGCATCAGAATTCACATACACAAAACCAGTTCTTAGTAAGAATGTACTCTATAATATTTCCAACAAGTGCTCAAATAGCCTTCTCTTTAAAGACCTTTAATACTGAGAATCCACTGCTTCCTAAAGCAACCCATTCTATTTTAGGGATTACTTATTTAAAAGGTTTTTCCTTGCATTACACCAATATTTGCATCCCTTCAACTTTCACCCATTTTTTTAGTCCTAGTTTTGCCTTTTGGAGGTAAGCAAAACAAGTTTAATTCCTTTCAAATACATATATATATATATATATATATATATATGATTTTTTAACTTTGGTTAGAATTTTTCATGTCTTTCTTTTAAATATAAGTTTTTGACTTTGTCCCTGTGTAAGGAAGTATAAATGTAGTTAAGATTCAGGAGCATGCTCCTCATTTTTTTGTGCTCGTTCTTCTGTTAGCTGAAAGAAAAGCTCTAGAGAATATAATCTTCTACAGACCCACAAAATCATTCAGGTACTGCAGGCTCCTCCATACTAGAATATTAAAACACCTTAGGGTTCTCTTACACACTGATACCACAGACTCCCATGCAGCTATATTTTCATAACTGATTGAAACCTACTAGAATTTTGATAACAAAAAATAAGCATACCATTTAATGCTTCATTAAGAAGAAACTCCATTTCTGAATGAAAAAAGCTTTTCAATCTAAGAAATATAAAGCAGGACAAATAATAAAAACACCAATTAAAGTGAAAATCTTTATTTGCTATATTGCAAAGGAAGATCTAGAAATTGAATCATATATAAGTTCACTGCACAAATGGCTGTCATACAGAATGCTAATTGGAGATTTCTGTTTTTATTGCTATTTATTCTTTACCAGGCTATATTCATATTCTTACTATTAGTAAGATAATTACATGGGCCATTCAATTAATGTTTATTCTCTGCTCCAAAATAGAAAACCAATATATTTTAGTTGATATCCCAAATAGAATCTGAACTACATTTTTTTCCAAATGAAGTTTTCTCTCCACTGTTACATAACTAAAATACATATATTAACATGTTTTCTTATTGTGGGGTTAATTAGCACCTAATTAAATGAATAGTATCCTATGTGATATGATTTTAGGGATCCAGGAATACAGCCTTCTCTGAAATATCATTCTACCTACTATTCCCAGTAAGCAGATCTCCTTTTTAGAAATTAATTCCTTTGACTCAAAGGCTTTCTAGCCTTAAGAAGTTCCCCATATGATGAATACCTCCTGGGAGAGAATAAGCCATTATAATCACTGAACACTTTAGTAGAAATTGGTTTATCTGACAATGTTTGAATAGCTAAATCATTTAAGGTAGTCAAAAGGTTAAACTGCCTATAGGTCAGAGACACGGCATTATCAAATCTTGGGAATTAACCTCACATTATGGCTATTATCCTTATGGGAAAGTATTAAGGGATGCCATTGGAAAGGACTGGTTGATAAATAATTATATAAATTAAATTTAAGCATGATCCATGTGGTATTTATATAACATAGAAAATAATTAGAAAAATTCATTCCCACATAAACAATAAAAGATGTTTTCTCTAATCCTCCTGATATCTGAACACTCTATAAAATAGGAATTATATGCAAGAGGCAAAACAATTTTATCTGTGTCCATGATCTATGATACTAGGGACCCTAATGAGGTAACAATACAATGAAAAAGCAGAGAAGGCAATTCCTTTACTCTCTACACACTTTTAGGACACCCTCTTCCAACACTCACCATTCTTCTGCAGGGCTAAACAACCAAAATCTACACTTCCTATATCTCAACCAACTTTTCAGAAAAAAAACAAAAGGCAGAAAGAAGCTTGTCTCATTTGAGATAGCCATGTGTCAGTACTCTGTGTTTAAAATAACTCAGACAAAATATTGAGTAACAAAGGAAACAGGGTCAGGAAATATTTATGCCAATCTAAATTCCCTATTCTCTCATTCTATGGCAATGGCATTCCATTAGACCTAAAAGAAAGAGCCCAGCATCCAATTAGGACCAGTTGGTTTTGTTCCCCCATAAGTCACTTAGGGAAGACACTAAGCTTGCTAAAATGTGAATTTCCCAGCATAGAAAGACTGTAAGATTTATTTGATGTCCAGCTCCTTGAGAAATTGCCACAAATGAGGAAGGAGCCAGAAAGTGACAAAAAGGGGAGCATTACAGGGAGGAAAGGACTAAAATTGCCAAAGATTCAGAAGGAAGAAATATATTTAAAAAATACCTTGAGCATAAATTCATAAACCAACAGGAAAAATATTAATAACAAAAATTAATATAAACTGAGATCCGCTAAAAGAATTCAAGCATTTCTGACCATCACTTTATTTTCTGTATTCAGAAATACTGGGCAGTTTCCTCATTTCTTACACTATATTGTTCCAGTTTTATTACTTCTTATTTTCTTGTGGGAGAGATAATATTAAAGTTGTCTAAATGCATTCAGTCTTTGATATAAAAACCATGTTGAAAATAAATCTGAATAAATACTGTATGAAAAAAATAAAGAATAATGAATCAATACTTGATAAATCAAAGAACCCTGAGAATTCCCAAAAGAATACAGAAACAAAACAGTACATTCCTGACTGGGTTAAAAGAGAAATAGAAGCTCAAAAAGAAAATTTATGGCCTGCACGACAAAAAATAATTGGCAGAATTGAAAAAGCCAAATTCACAGACATAAGGGGAGAGAGAGAGAGAGAGAGAGAGAGAGAGAGAGAGAGAGAGAGAGAGAGAGAGAGAGAGAGAGAGAGAAAGAGAGAGAGAGAGA
>NC_058133.1:415443176-415531488 GCF_016433145.1 Gracilinanus agilis | reverse complement strand
AGAGACAGAGACAGACAGAGACAGAGACAGAGACAGAGACAGAGAGACAGAGAGACAGAGAGAATAACTGATTGAGAATACAAATACCAAGAAGTGAAAGAGTCTGGAAGTAGAGAAAGAAAAAGTAACAATTTTGGAAAGCATAGTCTCTGGGTAAACAAGCATTAATTTCAAAGACAAACTGCATCTAGACAAGTTAAAGATTAAAGAAATAATAAAAGTTCCCAGTAATTCTGAACACACACACACACACACACACAAAAAAAAAAAAAACAAAAAACAAAGTGAGGATCAAAAGAATTCACAGAATTGCACAGATACACTCCCACCTTGTAAAAGAAAAACCCTATGTTGGAAATTCTAAAGCTCAAAGTTGTTAAATTTAACATCTTTAATAAGAAAGAAAATTATGTGCAACTGACCAGAAGGATTTTTAAATGTAATGGAAAATATTCAAATAACTTCAAATTATTCTACATCTATCAAAAACTGCAGAAGAGAATGTAATAATGGGTCTCAAAGAGCAAAAAAGCTCAAGATGCGACCTAAGATGATATACCCTATAAACACAAGTCTAATCATTAATGAAAAATGATAGTTGCTCAAAGCAACCCTAGAATGAAAACCAAACCTGAACAAATTATTTGCTTTTCAAACATATTGGGGCAACAAAATATAGAAGAAAAATAAACAGATACAGTAACCAAGGACAAAAATAACAACAGAAAAAGTATCTACATGTTCACAAAGACACATGAGTGAAAGCAGAATTAAAATGGAATTTATGGTGGAGAAACAGAGCTGAAACATCATGGATCAAACCTCACAATACCCAAACTAATGGGAATCAATGTTCTTGTGTGACAAAATTGCAGAATGGGAAATAGTATAAAAGGTTAAAAGATAAAATATACCCTTCAATCAAATAAAAGGTTAATACTAAAGGGAAAATAATTCTTATAATCTCTCAGGAAGAAGAAAGTACAGGATAATTGATGGAGGCAAAAGCATTGAAATAGGCAAAAGGAAAAGGGGAACTATTGCTTTTGTAGGATGAAGTTGTATGACTGGTGACCCTGCCCATGAGGGAAGATGTCTTACATGAGTTGTATATACCTTACATTTTATTAATCCCTTTCACACACTCTATGTTCTGGTCAAGGTATGGAATTAGTTTCCCAAACTTAAAATATCATTTCCTACTTCTGTGAGTTTCCTAACCTCCAACTATCAGAATATTTGTCTTCTATTGAAGGCACATTTTAGGTATTAACTCCTCACCATCTCTAATAACCCAGCTATTATGTTCCATTTATATAAAAGCCCCCAATAGAAATGCCACCTCTTTGAAGGCATACACTAATTTTTGTCCTTCTATTCCCAGTGCCCAACACAGCATCTGGTAGAAAGAAGATGCTTTAAACTTAAATTTTTGTTGAATTGAACTGATATGTATGTTTTTTAAGTAATATAAACAGCCAGTTGTCAGTGATGGTGGATATTTCTTGGTGAAATTTTCCTTGGTCAAGTAAAATTTAAGTGAAAAAAAGGTCCTGCTGGATCTATATCAGATGATCAACTAAGCTAATCAACATGCAGGTGATGTAGCTAGAGAGAATATTCTGGTGTAGTGTAAGAGGTCATTGTTTAAATGTATGAATGCTAGAAAATCTGAGATTGATTTGGTTTGGACAATGTATTGGGTTTTTCTTTTGTAATAGCAAAATGAAAGTAACTGTGGAAAGTTAGAATTCATGTCAGGTTTTTCTTTTGTGAAAGGTATAATACAAAGGTGTGTGTAAAATGCTAAAACTTTCAGTGAGGAGGAAAAAAATACTGTTACTAAATTTGTACTACAGAAGAAAAAATAGTTGATTTTGTGTAATGTGTAATGTAATGTAATGTAAGGTGTAATGATTACACATTTAGTTACAAATTTACTGCTCCTCTAAATTTGGTAATAATGGAATAAGTACCTTGAATGTAAAGTTCTGGATAATTTATCTTATTTAGGGTAAATATTATATCATACATTTTAGCCTCTAAACCAATTGTGGCAAAAAGGTCTACAAAAAATTATATATACGGATGTCAGTTCTCTAGTGTGAAGCATTCGTTCCTACAAAAATGGCATTCTGAACTCCTATTTTCAAAAGGGAAAATTAATCAGCATATGTTATCAGATATTTTCTGCATTAAAACTAAGATTAAGATGGTTTTCATACATAAAATTATGAAATCACAATTTGGTTTATTCCAAGTAAAAATGGTAAATAATAGGACTTTGATATGGGATTATTTCTTCATTTAGGGTACCATTAGGTTACCAGTCCTGTTTCAGGGTAAGTCTACATCACCATTTTCCAAGAAATAAACCCTTATATAAGGCCAACCAGCAACTGCTTTTCCAGGTGTGCTGTATTATCTCCTTAACAGCCATACTTATTGAAGACTGAGAAAAAGAGGTTCTCGGTATCAAAGTCTTTGGCATTAAGTGGTTTACAATTCAATACATATGTTTTTATCCTAGAAATAATTCTAAAGAAGATACCTTTCCATTTGTCTTGTTGCTACAGGATCTAAAGACTCTGAACCTTTCCAACTGCCCTGAAGTTCCAGATGCCTAGATAACAAAATAGTTGTTCCCTATTAAAAGGTGAGCTAACCACAGGAAGAACTGTTGGAGTCATCTTTCACATCAGTGTATTTGTAGTTTTATTTTGGGGTTTTGGTTATGTATGAATGTTCACTTGCAGCAATGACCAAAATGGAAATGTGTTTTGCATGACAATTAAAATTAAATTAAAAATTAAAAATATAAAATAAAATGTGAGCTGCTTGAGAGGAAAAACTATCTTTATTTTCTTTCTGAATCCCTAGCACTTATCACATTTCTTGGCATATAGAAAGCAATTTTAAAAATACTTTTTCATTCATTCCTTCTAATTATTAGTAATAAGCTGGGTTAATTGTCATTGATGGCAAGAAAGTCCCACCTATGAACACATGATGCATATTATATTTGTAAGGGTTAAAAGTAGAAGTTCGACAAAAAAAAGAGAGCAGTTGAATAAAAACACAGTTTAACTTGAGAAAAGTGCAAATAGAAAATAGAAAAGGAGGAAAGAGAGATTATTATTCATATACACTATGACTATACCTAAATTTCCTAATACTATCTAACATTTCTAATAACCTACCTCTAACTGTCTTCTGAGGACAGTTTCTTCTTGCCTGGCAAACACCAGGCCTACTCTAACCTACTCTAACTATAAATGAATCACTGACTATCTAACTCCCTAAATAATTAGACAGCAGTTTTCTATAACCCAACTGTGAGCAGTCAACTTCCAGTAAGCCCTTGCCTGAGAGACAGACCTCCTGCTTTCTTGAGATCCAGAGGCAAAAGTCCCTAACTCTCAGTGCTGCCTTTTCACTGTCCTTGTGTCCTTGGTAATACAATCTTCATTCTGGCTCACTGACTCCTGTCAGTTCTGATCTACTTAGAAACCCTGCTCTCCCGCCTCTTAACTTGGAGACAAAGGGAGAGGTTAAGAAAAATCCCATTAGCATATTTTATATGGTCCCTTTTGGTAGGTTTCTGGGTAGATCATTGGCAATCAAGATGGATGTCACAGGGTCTCTTCCACCTCTAAGACATAGAACTATGAAATTCTCATCTGATTATTGTTTCTTCTGTATCTCCTACTGCCCTACTCCTTCTACCTCTCCTTCTGCACAATTCTTTCTCAACCTTTTTCTCATTCTCATGACACTTTAATTCCACAAATTATTTCTTTGTTTTCCTAATTTGTCACCTTGGTCCTGGTCTCTCTTACTTCCATTTACAGTTTGTATCCCATTGCAAGTCACTCTACTCTTTGTCCTTATATCCTAATACCTCTCAATCTTAAGATACCTGCCAAACATATTTTCAAACTTCTCTGCTTCCACTCCCAAGTAACAAGCTAAAAGTTGCTTTTAAAAATCATAAAACTTTAGAACCTGAACCACAGATTCCTGTAACCCAACTTCAACTGAAATATCATTAGTACACAATTATTCTTGTATTAATTTCTTCTTTTTTCCTGCCACAGTCTCTTTCTTGGCTACTTTCTGGATGCATTCCAATTTTTCAATGATCTTTTTTTAAAAGTGTTGTTCAGTTCACCTGGGAAAAAACAGGAAATTGAAAAAGGATTTATGAAACTCATCACAAACCTAGTACAAAGGCATGATATACTTCCAATTATCTATTTATTGAAGTTCTCTGTGTCAAATGAACAACTGCTAATAACTTGACATTCCTTAACATTGATTTCATTCATCCGAAGGTTTAATGGAAGCAATGAATGGAACTTCTACTCTGGAACTGATTCTCACTAACAGGAAAGAGCTGTTATCTAGGCTGGAAATAATGGGAAACTTAAAAAAGAATGGAGTGGTATTATAATACCTTCCTAGAGTTTTGGAGAGAGAATCAAAAGGTAGGAATAATCTGATATGCATTTGGGTAGAGCAGAAATATCTCATTGGCTAAAATTCTAAAAGGAAAAGAAATCCAGAAGAGCAAAATAAATTGAACTTTATAAATCCTGGGATTACTAGCACATTGGGTAATCACCAAGGCAAACACATCACTCACTTAGCCCAGATACATCTATCATCTGAGGATCCAGAGCCAGCTTGGCAGACTCAGCTAAGGAGCATGTCAGGCCCAAGTGAGGCTTAGCTGCCCTTTCTTATTACCAATCTGCCTCCTATTTATGCACAACACTAATGAATATTGATGCAAAATCTCAAATAAAATACTATGAAGGGGATTATAGTAATATATCACAAAGATCATGTAATATATCCATGCAGGTTTTATACTAGGAATGTAAGGATGGTTCAGCATCAGGAAAACCATAAATACAATTAACCATATCAATAACAAAACCAACAAAAAACTTATCATATTACCTTTTGTCCTGGGGAGGGAGGAGGAATGGAAAGGAGGAAAAGAATGTGGATCACAATATATCAGAAAAAAATATTTAAAATTGCATCTTCATGTAATCTGGAAAATTTTTAAATTTTAAAAATCTAGAAAACCAAAGTTATATCCCAAAGTAGAAGGGGAAAAATATGTATCTATAGTTTTGTAATAACATTCTTTATGCCATAAAAGAAAAAAAAAAGATTTTCTATCAATTGGGTGGGATTGAATACAAATAATTGTGTTATATTACTGCTTTGGAATGTTGCATCGATAAAAATAACAAGCATGAAAAATTTGGTAAAACATTGGAAGATTTGCATGAACTGATGGATAGCAAAATAAATAGAACCAAAAGATAGATAGATCTATATGCATATGTATGTGTTGAGAAGAAATGCAAAAGAAGAGTAGAGAGAGATTGATGGAAGGCGATAGAATAAAAAGAAAGTTGAATTTTGAAGAAAAATATAGTTTTAATCTTGGAGAAGTAATAATAAAACATATCTCCTAATGTGACAGTAATAATGAAACATATTTCCTTTGGGAAAAAAGTAGAGGACACATGTGCATTTGCTGTTTCAGATGTTTTGTTTAATTGTTTTGAGGGCTTTTTTTTTACCAGGAGTATTTAATGTGGTGAGGGATGGGCTATTGTGAAGAAATGACTGTGTGATAGAACAATATGATATGGCAATCAGAAATCAAAGAACTTATTTTGTCACTCAAATCACATTTGTCTTAGGAGGTGTAATGGGGATAATTTGAGGAAAAGTGTGTGGGATAAGGGAATTTGGAAGGAGGTTGTCAGAGACTTGCTAAATGGGTAATCTAGGTTACAGGTAGGCTGGGATTAAAAAGATTCAGGATATAATAGGACTGAGGTCAGGAGTATAACACAGAAGGGAAACAGAGATCTTAAGGGAGAGGAGAAATTAAACTAAACAGACAAAACAGCAGGCTTTACAGACTGGGACTTAGACTCAAACACAGGCAGAGGGAAATAGACTAAACTGAAATTAACAACAGGCTTAGTTAATTTCACAGGAAGGGACTTGTTTTGAAGTTACACCTTCCTCCAAGATGGATACCCCGGCTTCCCTTCAAACCCAGTGTATGTTAGTTCTTTCCCTCCTTCCCTCTCTTAATAACTAACAGACAAATTATACTAATAGGTCTGTTGAAACACAAAAGGGTTTATTATCTTTAAAGGATGATTTGTCAGGAAAGTGGATGGAGGAAAGCCCTAACAGTTGTCTCAGGAACTTCAGGTGGGGGAAGGGAGGCAGAGATGGAGTCTGAGTAAGGACCAGCCTTTTACTCAACTTACAAAATAAATGATTACTGACTAATTTCTTTATATCTAATACTGACAAATAACAATTAACCCTTCACAGATTTGAACTCCTCTCTAATTACTCTCCTTATTAACTCCACAGACATATAAGGTAAGGGAGAGAAGGTAGGAAATAATATTGGGAAGGGAGATATAAAGGGTTTATCCAAAATAACAGTTTCTTAAATAAATATTTCAAAGCTAGGCTAAATTTCAATTGTACAGTTAGGTAAGGAAGCAGCTCAGTTGGTTAGACAATCTCTCTCCACGGGAGACTCAAACCAACTGTCTTTTCCTCAAGATTCCAAACCCCTAACTGCTTTAGAACTCAGCCAAAGTTTGAAAAAACTATATGACCTCCTCTCTCTATACTACATGGACCAAGATGGCTTCTTGTAAACACTATTTACAATTGTTGATAGGGTCATGAACTGGTCCAACCATTATGGATAATTTTTTAAAAATATGTCCAAAGTGCTATGAAACTATGCAATACTATTTTTCAACTAGCAATACTGTTTTTAAGTCTGTACTCCAAAGAAATCAAAGGAAAAGGAAAATGACTCACAGGTGCAAAAATATTTATAACAATTTTTTGTGTATGATAAAGAATTAGAAACTGAATGGATTTTCATTAATTGGGGAATGGCCAAACAACTTGTGTTTTATGATTTTGTGGAATAGTATTGTATTGTATATATAGCTTACATTGTCATGTAGGAAATGACAGAGGTTAGATTTCAGAAGATTGAAATTGGGAAGACTTAAACAAGTTAATTTAACATGAAGGGTGCACAACTAGGAAAGTATTTTAACAGCAATATTGTAACAATATTCGCTATGAAATACTTAACTACCCTGATCCATACAGTGATCTAAAACAACTCAAAAGGACAAATGACTGGTAATTGGATTGCGTCCAACAACTGATTAATTAAATTCCCATATGCTATCTTTCCAGATTTCACCTGAATGATGCACGACTGTCAAAGCATAACAAGAATTGGTAAAAATGTTTGCTTTGCGATTTTTGGCAAGCTTCAGAGCGTGTATCAAACCAACTGATTCTTTCCTTGAGCACTCATGGTAGATGGTAATGATAAATACCAGAGTCTCAGAGGCTGTCACTACGGCTGCTCCGGTATATCTCTGATTGTCTACTTTATATGACAATCCATCTGTGAATAAGGTCATATCGGGGTTCATCGTGGCTTTGTCTTCTAAATCTGCCCTTGTTTTATGCACAATGTTAAGTGCATCTTCACAGATATGTAGACTTTTTCCCTCCAGAGGTAAATCTGGGAGCAGAGTCACAGGATTTAAGTTTCTGCACCAGGGAAAAGTTATATTTTCATTAACAAACAAGATTTCTTGGTATTGTGATGTCTTTGGGAGGTGAACACTTGTAATGTGGTGTTTCTTAAAGTAGATTCCACCTGGTGTGGGGAAAATACTTTTAGTTCACTCCCTAATACCAAAGATGATGCTTTTCTAATCATGATGGCTATAGCAGCTATGGCTCTTAAACAACTAGGCATATCACAGATTACTGAATCTAATTTTGAGCTATAATAGGCTACTGGTATTAAGATATTTCCAAATGATTGAGTGAGAACACTAGAGGCTATCTCTTTATCCTCGTGTACATAAAGGAGGAATGGTTTGTCATGATCAGGGATACCTAGGGCTGGAGCTGATAGAGTTAGTAATTTTAATTTCTCTATTGCATGGACATGGTCTTTAGTCAGTTTTAATGGTTCTGGAACTTCCTTCCTAGTTAGCTCTGTCAGAGGTTTTGCGATGAGAGCATAACCTTGAATCCAGTTTCTATAGAAGCTCATTAATCCTATAATTGCCTTGAGCTGCCTCTTGGTCTTAGGCAAACTCAAATTTTGTATATCTTGGGGTCTCTTTTGGGAAATCTTTCTGGAGCCTTTTTCTAGGATGAATCCCAAATAATTTACTTTTTCCATTATGAATTGAAGTTTCGTTTTGGAAATTTTATGGCCCCTTTTGCCTACCTCTTTGATTAAGTGCACGCTATCAGTATAACAGACTTCAGCAGATGGTGACATTAGCAGGATGTCATCAACATAATGTACCATTTTGCTGTTTTGGAAAGTGATTGACTCAAGGTCTCTCTGTAGGATTTGACAGAAGACCGAAGCTGAATCTGAAAAACCCTGGGGCAAACGGGTCCATTGGATGGATTTGCCTTCCCATGTGAAAGAGAACAGCTTCTGGCTGTCTCTGTGCAGAGGAACAGAGAAGTACATAGAGCTCATGTCCAGAATAGTAAACCAAGCAGCTTCAGATGATATTGCTGCTATGATTTGTGATAGACTCAGTACCATGGCATAGGTCTTTTGCACATGGTTGTTGATTGCTCTGAGGTCTTGTACTAAACACCATTAAGTCTTCCCATCAGGAGATAATTTGGCTTTCTTTACTGACATGATTGGTGTGTTATGTTGTGAAAAGCCATATTTTAGTATACCCTGCTTTACTCTCTATGATGGGTTTCACTCCCTCTATCGCCTCTTGGCTAAGTCTGAACTGAGGAATTCTTGGAGGTAAGCCTTCTTTTACCTCTATTTTTACTGGTTCTGCTGATAATATCCTGCCCACCTCATTTGAATTTTTAGCCCACACATCATCAGGAATATTGTCAGGAACCTTATAGATGTCAGTTGATTGGTATGATGGTTCCTCACTACATGGGTCTAAAACTAAAATGGGATGGTGTTTTAGAGATCTCTTGGGTAGGTGTAGATAAATTTGTCCATCCGGTTGACATTGGATGGTGGCAGCCAATTTGCATAGGAGCTCTCGTCCCACGAGGTTCGAAGGACATGATGGCATCAATAAGAAGGTGTGTTCAAGAGTTAGAGGTCCAAATTTTACCATTTTAACTTTTAACTTCGGGACCTGTTGTGCTACCCCAAAAGCTCCTCTTACTCTCAAACTGCCTTGATATTGGCATACTTCGGGTGCCTCGCATAAAACAGAACAAGTTACACCAGTGTCCAGTAGTTCTTCATAGTGTACCTCCCCAATTTCTAAGGTAACTAATGGTTCTCCACTGTCATTGGACTTCACTGGTACTAGGGATAATAAAGAATCCTCAGTTTTGTGTGTACACTTATTATCAATCCAGTATTGCGTATGGTCATTTGTAACTAAACCAGAACTTCCTATACCATCACTAGGCAAGTTCAGTTTAGAATCAGAAGAATAACAGAAAGCAGGCTTAAAGAGCATTCTTTCTTTCTCATTGAGAATTGGAGAGTCATTATCAGTTGTGCAAACTTCATGTTGACTTTTGCTAAGGGCTGCAGAAATGGAGGTTTGATCTGATCCACCATCCACTTTGATGTTTAAAGAACTATCCTGCTCCAAATCAGAAGTTTTCCCTTCGGTTGTATCAGGGAATGTATGGTAGTTAGTTTGTATTCCCTTTGACACCTCAGGTATGACTACTGACTTAAAAGCTGACTGATGTTCCCTATCTTGCCCGGAAGTTTGTGTGACTGAAGTCAGATGGTTTTTGTCTTCAATCACTGAACAAGCTTCATTACTGATGTTATTAGCCACACTGGTTACTGGGGATGACAACTTCTCCCTTTCCCTTCCCCATGCTTCTGGTTGGAATTCTTCAGCTAAGGGGTTAAGAAAGGTGGATGTAGAATTTCTTAAACAGCTGCTATCACCCTGCAACTCAGTGGGTTGCATTTTCAAATCTAAGTTTTTGCCAGTGTACTGATTTGTTTGCACTTTATCCTCAATCTGTGACATTGTGTCTGAAGCAAGTGAATGGGATAGAATTTTGGCGTTTAACTCTCCCAAGGTTACTAAATGTATTCTTTTCTGGATACAATCCTCGCCATACTGTTCTTTATCCAAGTTGCCCCTTTGTTTTATTCTTGGAATAAAGAGAGGAGTTTGAGTTTTTGATGATTTTGAACAAGATTGCAAAGCTTCATGATGTGAGCTGTTGCAATTGCTTGATTGATCCTCATGCTTTTCATCTGATATTTCTGTGATGGAATGAGAAAGCTAATCTCTTATATAATCATCTCTACTATTTCCATAAATTTCTCTGCGCATCTGCATTATTTCTTCCCATTGTTGATTATCTACCATAGATCTATCTTGTTATTCTGTGTAGCTTGTTTTAGACACTTGTTCTATTTTGCCAAGATTTTCAATTTTCCTATCCTCACTCATACTACACATTGTCACACCCAAATTACAATGATTAGAACTTTTTGAATTGGGAATCCTGATTCATAATGATTTCGGCTTCATTCCCATCTGTATATATCTTTCCATGTCGTCTAAGGATGGGGATTGACTACATTTTTTGCATGCATGGTTACAGCACGAACCATCATGTTTGCTTTCTTCATTTCTCTTTGTGTCATGATTTTTTGGACCACTTAGAATTATAGTAGGTCCTTCTATTTCCTCTGTCTCTTTGATTATAGTTAATGTTTTTGGACAAATCAATTTGTTGTTTGAATCCACAAAAATGAAAAATGTGACCAAGCCGTCCACAAAGATAACATTGAGGGGAAGATGAATTTATTTTTGGGGTGTTAACTGTAGGATGCCTGTATTTATTTTGGCTCCTACTAGTTTTGAGGGCAAAATTTTTCACCTCCTCAATTTATTTCTTGTGTTTTGCTTGTTTCAATTGGTGTTTTAAATCAGCTATCCTTTTGTCTTTGTCTGAGTCAGTCTGTCTTGCAATTCTTGCTTCTTTCTGTTTTGAGTCATGGATGTAAGAAGCATGTTGCCTTACATCCTCCAGTGGCAGTGATTCCCACTGTGGACAATTCTGTCTAAAGTAGTTTTGTATTAGGATTGATGTTCCCTTTAAAAATTGCCTACGGATGTGATCTATGGTGTCCTGGGCATGTGTATCTTGTAGACGAAGGATTGTCTCAGCTGCCTCAAGTACTCAATCTAGAAAACTACTTGGATATTTTACTTCCCCCTGTTTTAACTTCTCAAACTTTTGCCAAGAATTTGGTCTTTTTGCGTGAATTCTCATTGCATCAAGTAAGTTCATTCTACACTGAACCAAGTACTAAGGTTTGCGTGTTGTGTGAAATCTAGTTCTTGATGAACTAATGGCCATGCTGTCAAATTTGGGTTTGTCATTGTTTCGTTCAGAAATTTTTCCTTTTCTGAGGAAGAGTAAAATTCCCCTAAAAGAAATTCCACTTCGTTGAAACTGGGATTAAATAATGTGAATACCCTCTTTAATTCCTTGATGCTTTTGAATGGTCTTTCAAAATACTTGGGGAAGCATCTTTTAGGACCTCCATATCACTTGGGGTGAATGCTTTATATGTTTTCACATGCACTACCCCTTTACCAGGCTGCACTATTGTTCTGTCAACAATTGGTAGGAGAAAGACTAAGGCATTTGTGGATGGTTGATTGTTAGTTGTGGTATTGCTTCCTAGATACTTTGATTCCACAATCACCAGTTGGAGAATTGTGTGCTTGTGCAATTCCCTTCCTTCTTTTAGTTGTTTTAGTACTTGGAACAGTAGCTTGATGTTTGCTACCAATTCCTGAGAATCAGTGTCTTTCTTGGTTGTGATTGTATTGTAACAGTTCCACAGGTGAAAGCATACATTCTTTGAGACTGTTAGGAATTGCCAAATGGATAGGGTTATGGCTATAGCAGTTGGGATAAAACAAAGGCCCTCAGCAAGGGTTAGGGCACACCATTTATAATAGTCATAGAGTTCTAAAGCTTGTTGCACAAAATTGGGGACTGTCTTGAACCAAAAATCCATTACACCTTGCATGAAAGACCATGACATAATAGATATGCTAGATAAGATGAATATTATTGTACCAGCTTCATTTTGGATATGTCAGAAGATTTAAGGTTGTTCGCTAACTTTGCTCGCCAATTAAATGTAATGGATAAAAAGGGGGTACACTAAAGTTAGAGGGTGCTCTCCTTCCCTTGCTGAGTGACAGAGGGGTAAAAGATGATTGAGGTGATAGGAGAGGAATGAAAGGGATGGCTGAGTTTAGAGAGGAATGGACAATGTATTAGGATGGTAAGGGTACTGGGTGAGGTTTTTTGGAGAAAGCAGCTAAGACAGACTAGACACCCAAGCTAGAGACAGAGGATACTGGGGGTAATAGGCTGAACCCTTCCAGGCAGGAAAGGTACTTCTACAGACTCAAGGAATAGGGCCAGTCAGAAGTGGTTTGAATCTGACTTGAGGGCTTTCTTGTCAGTTTCTCAAGTCCTCAAAGGAGGAATCACAAGGCTCCTCCCCGTAAATGAAACTGAAGGGATTCAGAAGGAAGCATTGGGCAACTACTCCCTCCCAAGATGGATGCCTCCAGTTTCCCTCAGGAAATAAAGAGAATAAATCTTTCCCCTTCAACCCTTGCCTAATTCTTCAACACAATGATTCTCCAGAGAGTTTGATTAGGTAACAAAGGGATTTATTAATGTTCAGGGTTTGTCAGGAAGGAGAGCAGGATTTGGGGGTTTCTGACAGCTGCTGTGGAGAAACTCAAGATGGGGGAGGGTCACAGGAATGGGTTAGACTGAGAGAAGCATTTGCTTCTCTCAGCCAGGGAAAATTTGGCTGCTTTTAAAGTAGAGGGAATACTAAAGGGATAATTTGAATTCAAGGATGTCCTACTTGCCTATTGAGGAAAACTAAACCCACAAAGTCTATTCACTAAAAACCCAAAAGCTACCCTGTCTCCCAGAGCCCCAGGAAAACAGGCAAGGAAAACAGGGAAATAATTTGGAGAAGGTCAGGGAGAGGTCCAGAGAAATTAGCTAGGTTCAAATTGTCCAGAGACAAAGCATAGGCCAAAGGCAAAACTGAAAGCCAAAGGAGAGCTCTAGTTGGTCCTTCTGTTCTGTTCAAGGCTCTGGAACCAACTGACTTCTCTCAGAATTTGAAGACTTTTAACTGCCAGAAGTTTTCAGTTGGCCCCCAGCAAGAGCAAAAGCCTCTCTTGCATCTTTTGCATTACAATGGTAAACAGCATGCTCAAAGAAATGAAGGTGAAAAAGAGAAAGGTTTGATCAGAGAACAGTAACATTCATGTAGAGAAATATGTGATAAGTCTAGACCGGTGATGGGCAAACTAAAGACAGAGGGCCAGATGTGGCCCCCTGAAATGTTTTATCCAGACACCCAACATTATTCCTAATCTGACAAATATAATGAGTAAGATATAATACAATGAAACTTTCAAAGAGTTGCCTTAGAAACAGATCAACAGATAGGCATTTCCTTTCCTTTGGCCCCCTCTTTAAAAAGTTTGCCCATCACTGGTCTAGAGCAATAGGTTAGTCAGATTGCAGAGGATTTTTAATGGTTGGGTAAAGATTTCATATAGTTTTGACTAAGTAATATGATGTCACTAAAGGTTTTGAGCCAAAGGGCAGCATAGTCAAACTAAGGCATTGTTTATGTAAATATGTAAAAGAGTAAAAATAATTACTCTTATGAAAGTGAATTAGTGAGCAGAATGGGAAACTGAAGACAGGGACCACAAAGAGAAACTTATGTATATAGTGCAAGTGATAGGTAATGAGGGACTAGACTAAGATGAAAGCCAAGTGGAAAGTAAGATAGATGTGAACTGCAAAGGCATAATTTATACAATGTGGAAACTCTTTTCATATGGATAGTGAGGAAAATCAAATTGTCAAAGATGATTTTACTTTTTTTGAATCTGAGAGTGTGCTATGATCCTGTCCTCAAAAGAAATAGGGAAGTTGGCTTCTTTTAGGAGGGAAGGGGGAACATCATAGGGAAAGATACTGAGTTCAGTTTTTTCTAAAATATTTTATTTCAGATGCCTAAAGAAGATTCAAGGTAGATATGCAGCTGACTATTGAAAATATAGGTCAGGAATCAGCTGTATAGAACTACATGAAGCTTTTGAAGTGAATAAAGATACTACATGAAAAATGAAAGACTTCTGAGTCAAAAGATAAAAGGGTTGAATGCACAGCCTTATGTGATGCATATATTTGGTTTTATTATTCAGTGGTTTCCCTCCCGTCAAACTCTTCCTGATCTCATTTTGGGGTTTTCTTGACAAAGATACTGGAGTAATTTGCCATTTTCTTCTCCAGATGATTTATATAGATGAAGAACTGAACAAATAGTTAAGTGGCTTGCCCAGAGTAATACAGCTAATGTCTCAGCTCAGATCTGAAGATGAGTCTTTCTGATTTCAAACCTAATATTAGCTCTATCCACTACATAAACCTACCTACTATACATACATATATATATACATACATATATAATATATATATGGGGTAAGAAAATGATTTAGTGACAAGGAAAGTAAGTGGCAAGGCAATAAGAGAAGGTTGTTCACAGAATTAAGGAAGGAGGGAGTCTCAAGAGTGAAGGAAAAAATAGGGCCATGGTAATACTACTATTGATCATTGTCTTATCAACGTAATGATACTTTAAAATGTTTTTTTAAAATCCTGCTAATAATTTCACCTTCTGTTTTCTGTCTACTTTCTCAGTCAAAATGAAACACATGGTTTTATTTGGTGTATGATAATTAATGCCACTCTCAAACTCTCATGCTTTATACAGTGTTCATTTTAAATCTGCTTTATTTCTGAAAGCATTGGAGCTGTTGGTGTCTGATTGATGACCACATAGGGAAGACACAATGTCTTCATTAAGCTATTAGAAGGTTGAGAAATCTTCGTGATAATTATTTCTCCCAAAGATTCCTCACCAACATCCTGATTTAATGTCACCATAATAATAAAGCTTTTGATACAAAGGTGAGTGTCAGGTTCTATCTGAAAGTGGTATTACTTTGTGAATTAGCCTTTCCATTTCAGTGTTCATCTGGAGGCAAGAAAAACAGACAAATGAAACAGTGTTACAAGTTAAAAAATAAAGTTTTCATCATAACTGGCAAAGAACATTTTCATCACTGGAGGGGAAAAGAATAGTAAAATATATTCAATGCATTAGAATGCTTTCATCCTCCATTTAAATAAAATTGGAATGTATTTCAATTTAAACCTACAAAGGTAAAAATGCATGAATGGGAGATTAGAATGCCTCTGTTTTTTCAGTTCAAATAAAAAAGAACACTCACAAATATAATTAATTTCAATAAACATTTATTATAAATGTCTACTATGAAATGATATTATTAAAGTCATGTATAAATGGAAATGAAAGCAGAACTGTTAAATAAAGAAAATTGGAGGAATTTCTCAGAGGAATTTCTCAAACTGAGGGGAAGTTTGAGTGGTTCTCCTTAGGCATTAACAATATGAGGAGAAAGTCTATTTGAGTGCGTCTTTTGACAGAAAATTTATGGAATGACTAAGGATGAGGAGCAGAGAGGTTGCAATATGAATTGTTGGAGAAAGTACTCAGAGCAATAAAATCACAGACCCCATTATAGGGATCAAATAAGTATGTGTGAGGCACTATGCTAGGCAATACAAACACACAGAGTTGGAAAACTATCCTGCTGTTAAAGATCTTATAGTCTAACAAGAGAGATAAAGTATAATAATTTCAATTACTAGCACCTATAGAGCTTGCACTTTTAAGTTTTGTAAAGTACTTTATATATGCTAGTCTCATTTGATCCTAATAGCAATCCTATCAAAAATTAATAGTCAATAGTCCCTAAATATCTATTAGTCACCTATTTTATGCCAGAGACTGTACTAAGTATTAGAGATACAAAGAAAGTCAAAAGGCAGTTTCTGTTCTGGGTTAAAATGGTGGCAGAGTAGAAGCAGCTGTTTAACCTCTCCTAATCCACACATATAGGACTCCTCAAGAGGACATAAAAACAAATCCAAATAAACCAAGGGATCCTACAACAGGGCACAGCATTGAAGGTACTTGGGATTTGGGCATTTCCATGCTATAAGGGGGTGAAATAGCTCTCAGTAAAATGCGAGCTAAGCAACCCCCCCCCCCAGCCCACACACCACCTACAGTGCGAAAGCCAACACACAAGAGTTAAAGCAAATTTGGGGCATTCATTAAGTTCTTGACAACTACCTGGGATCATCAGGGCCTGCTCCTGAGAGCAGAAAGAAATAATACCCCAAGAGGCTAAAGAACACATGTATTTTGAATACTGTAAAAGTGAAATTTGGGAAATGCCATCTAAAAGTGTATATATTTCTATGGACATGGAAAATGTATCAAACTACATTTCCCGTGATCCAACGTGGTCCAACTGGTTTCCGTTTCCGGGTTTTTGGGCTTGGGGAGGCCTACGTCTTGATGCAGGGAAGAGTTTATAATCTCCTGGCTTAGGAGGGGTCTCTCTCTTGGCCAGCAGACTCGAGACAGGAAACAGGAGACAAAATGGAGGCGGCAGTTTTGAATTCTTACAAGCGCGTGGTCTAATGACTATCTATCAGCATGGCTTTAATTAAAATACTAATATATATATTTATACCAGCCTTTATCATTTTTAATATTTATAATTTAGACCTTGAGTGCAGGTGTGGACCTTGGGTGGGGACCCAGTGTAGAGTGGTGCATGACTGTGGAAGCAGCACCCTGACACTGTTAAAGGAGCTTCAGACAGAGGAGCAAGCAAGAGGACCAACAGGTGGCTTAACCCTAAGAACAACTAGACTTGAGACCTCAGAAGCCTAAAGAGCACAGACCAACCCTGGGTGTGAGGATAAATCTGAGAGGGTGCACAGCACTCTGACTCAGACCAAAACTCCTGCACAGCTACATAAGATAGGCAGAAAGCCTGTCTGCCTCACCAAGGCTTCTGACTGAGAAAGAAATAATAATAATGACAAGCTAGGCACAAGAACCTCAAAAGAGAAAGATCAAGACGAAATCTTTAACACTCGACAACTTTTACACAGAAAACATCCAGACAACAGAACAAAAAGCAGAGGAGAACAAACAAGTATTCACATCCAAACCTTCCCAAAAAAATGAAAGTTAACTTGAAGATTTAAATCTGAGATCATGAGAAAGATGTAAGAGTTTTGGCAACAGAAGAGGGAAATAGCTCAAAAGGAAATTAACAGGTTAAAAGACAGAAATTCCCAATTAGAGAAAGATAACCCCAAATCAAAAGAATTGATAAGCAAATTGGAGACCAAAATCAAACAGCTGGAAAACAGGATAAACCAAATTGAAAAGGAAAATCAAAAGGTTATAGCAGAAAACTAGTCTCTAAAGACCAGATTTGGGCAAGTAGAAGCCAATGATCTCTCAAGACAGCAAGAACAAATAAAACAAAGTCAAAAGTCTGATGAAATAGAAGGAAACATGACATATCTCACTGAGAAAATGATAGATCAAGAAAACAGATCTAGAAGAGCCAATTTGAGAATCATGGGTCTTCCTGAAAAAGCAAAAATTAATAGAAATTTGGACTCCATACTACAAGAAATTATCCAACAAAACTGCATGGAAGTTCTTCAATAAGAGGGCAATATACACATTGAAAGGATCCATAGATCACCCTCTACATGAAACCCTGAAAAGACAACCCCCAGGAATATAATAGCCAAATTCAAGAGCTTCCAAGTAAAAGAAAAAATTTTACAAGAAACCAGAAATAGACAATTTAGATATTAAGGAGAACCAATCCGGATCACACAGGATCTGGCAGCCTCCACAATAAAAGACCTTAAGGCTTGGAATATGATATTCAGAAAGACAAGAGAACTGGGTTTACAACCAAGGATCACCTACCCGTCAAAACTAACTATATACTTCCAGGGGAAAGTATGGACATTTAACAAGATAGAAGATTTCCAAGTATTTGTAAAGAAGAGACCAGGACTAAATAGAAAGTTCAATATCCAAACACAAACACCAAGAGAAACATGAAAAGGTAAATAAGAAACAGAGAGGAAAGAAAGAAAACTCTTATTTTTAAATTTGCCTGTTTAAGGGTTTCAATAAAATCAAATTGTTTGTATTTCTATATGGAGAAATGTTATGTGTAATTTTCAAAAACTGTATTCACTATTATAGTAATTAAAAGAATTATTTATAGGGAGAGGTTGGAGTACTAAATGGTCTAAGATGATAGGGGTAGGGGAAGAGGGTGGGTGAATAGTAGATGGCACCAAGAGAAACTTGAATGAATAAGAAAAATAGGATATTCTATACCACAAAAAGAGGGCATGGGAAGAGGAGGGGATGAATAATATTATAAGAAGGAGAGGAAAAGAGCATTAAGAGGTAATATTTAAACCTTACTCTCAGTGGAATTAACCCTGAGAGGGAAGAATAGCTATATCCATTGGGATATAGAATTCTACCAAACCCTACTGAGAAAGTTAGAAGGGATAAACAAAGGGGAGCAGGGGAGTGAGGAGGTCAAAAAAAGGAGGGGAGGAGAGGGATGAGGGAATTCATTAGGACTTAAAAAATAAAAAGAGGGGAAGAATAAGGGAAAGGGTGGAAAGGGAAGTAAATTAAGGGAGGGGACAAGGCGGACTGGTTTAAAACAAACCATTGGTCCAAAAGAAAATAGCGTAAGAAGAGGGGTAGAACTAGGAGAGGATACCAAAATGTTGGGGAATACACAACTGATAATTATAACTCTGAATGTGAATGAGATGAACTCACCCATAAAAGGGAAGCAAATAACAGAGTGGATTAGAAACCAAAATCCTACCATATGTTGTCTACAAGACATGAGACAGGTGGACATACACAGGTTTAAGGTCAATGGCTAGAGCAAAATATTTTGGGCTTCAACTGAGAAAAAGAGAGCAGGAGTGGCGATCATGATTTCTGACAAAGCCAAAGCAAAAAAATAAATCTGATTAAAAGAGACAGGAAGGTAATTACATCCTGATAAAAGGCAGTATAGACAATGAGGAAATTGTGTAAGTGGAATTAGCTCATTCTCATTTTCATTGTTAGATTCTAGCTATCAAATTTAATATCATCCTACCCAACTTAGTGGGGAGCAGTGATCTCTGCTGAGACCTCAGGCTGGTTCCCTCTGAATTGTCACATGGGTAAGTTAGGCTGACTTCCCTTTGCCTCCCTTGGCATTTCTGAAGGCTCTTACCTGGTCCAGACCTCTGCTGGTCCGGACCAGAGTTTCTCTCTCTCTATTTCCCTACCTTCAATCTTCCTAATTCTAAATAAACTTCTAGAAAAGCCATACTGACTTGGGTCCATTTTAAATATGGAATCAAGATAATCTGATTCCTGGTGACTACCATACCTTAAATAAATATCTAAATTCCCCTCTTACAAAATAACAGTACTTAGCATGTATGCACCAAATGGCATAGCATCTAAATTCCTAAAAGAGAAACTGGCAGAGCTCAAAAAGGAAACAGATGGTAAAACTATACTAGTGGGAGATCTAAATATTCCTCTCTCAGAATTAGATAAATCAAACCAAAAAATAAATAAGAAAGAGATAAGAGAGGTGAATTAAATCCTAGAAAAATTAGATTTAATAGATATGTGGAGAAAAATAAATAGGGACAAAAAGGAATACACCTTCTTTTCAGCTGCACATGGTACATTCACAATGATTGACCATGTAATGGGGCATAGAAACATTGCAAACAAATGAAAAAGAGCAGAAATAATAAATGTAACCTTCTCAGATCATAATGCAATAAACATAATAATTATTAAGGGCACCTGGACAGGCAAATCAAAATCTAATTGGAGATTAAATAATATGATTCTCCAAAACCAGTTAGTCAAAGAAGAAATCATAGAAACAATCAACAATTTCATTGAAAAGAATGGCAATGATGAAATATCCTACCAAACTTTGAGGGATGAAGCTAAGGCAGTACTCAGGGGGAAATTTGTATCCTTTAGTGCATGTATTAACAAATTAGAGAGAGCAAAGATCAATGAACTAGACATGCAAATTAAAAAACTAGAAAGGGAACAAATTAAAAATCCCCAGCTGAAGACCAAATTAGAGATTATAAAAATTAAAGGAGAAATCAATAAAACTGAAAGTAAAAGAACTATTGAATTAATAAATAAGACTAGAAGCTGTTACTTTGAAAAACAAACAAAATTGACAAAGTACTGATCAGTCTAATTTAAAAAAAGGAAAGAAGAAAACAAATCATCAGTAATCATCAGTATCAAAGATGAAAAGGGAGACCTCACCTCTAATGAAGAGGAAATCAAGGCAATCATTTAAAACTATTTTGCCCAATTATATGGCAATAAATATAGCAACTTAGGTGAGATGGATGAATATTTACAAAAATATAAATTGCCTAGCTTAATAGTAGAAGAAATAGATTACTTAAATAATCCCATATCAGAAAAAGAAATTGAACAAGCCATCAAAAACTCCCTAAGAAAAAATCCCCAGGACCAGATGGATTCACAAGTGAGTTCTATCAAACCTTCAAAGAACAACTAATTCCAATACTATATAAACTATTTGACATAATAAGCAAAGAAGGAATTCTACCAAACTCCTTTTATGATACAAATATGGTACTGATCCCAAAGCCAGGTATATCAATAACAGAGAAAGAAAACTACAGACCAATCTACTTAATGAACATAGTTGCAAAAAATCTTAAACAGAATACTAGCAAAAAGAATCCAGCAAGTGATCATGAGGGTTATTCATTATGATCAGGTGGGATTTAAACCAGGAATGCAAGGATGGTTCAACATTAGGAAAACCATTCACAAAATTGTCCATATCAACAAGCAAATCAACACAAACCACATGATTATCTCAATAGATGCTGAAAAAGCCTTTGATAAAATATAGCACCCATTCCTATTGAAAACCCTGGAAAGTATAGGAATAGAAGGACCTTTCCTAAAAATAATAAACAGTATATATCTAAAACCATCAACAAGCATCATATGCAATGGGTATAAATTAGAAGCCTTCCCAATAAGATCAGGCGTGAAACAAGGATGCCCATTATCACCTCTATTCTTTAACATTGTACTAGAAACACTAGCCATAGCAATTAGAGAAGAAAAAGAAACTGAAGGTATCAAAATAGGCAATGAGGAGACTAAGCTATCACTCTTTGCAGATGATATGATGGTCTACTTAAAAAATCCTAGAGAATCAACTAAAAAAGCTATTAGAAATAATCAACAATTTCAGCAAAGTTGCAGGATACAAAATAAATGCACATAAATCATCAGCATTTGTATATATTTCCAACATGTCACAGCAGCAAGAGGTAGAAAAAAAAACATCATTTAAAATCACCCTAGACAATATAAAATACTTAGGAATCTATCTACCAAAACAAACATAGCAATTATACGAACACAACTACAAAAAAACTTTCCAAACAATTAAAACTAGATCTAAACAATTGGAAAAACATTGAGTATTCATGGGTAGGACAAGCTAACATAATAAAAATGACCATTCTACTCAAATTGATTTACCTATTTAGTGCCATACCTATCAAACTACCAAAAAACTTTTTTCCTGAATTAGAAAAAACTATAACAAAGTTCATTTGGAAGAACAAAAGATCAAGAATATCAAGGGAAATAATGAAAAAAACCATGAAGGAAGGTAGCCTAGCAGTACCAAATATTAAACCATACTATAAAGCAGCGGTCATCAAAGCAATATGGTACTGGCTAAGAGACAGAAGGGAGGACCAGTGGAATAGATTTGGGGTAAGTGACATCAGCAAGACAGTGTATGATAAACCCAAAGAGCCCAATTTTGGGGACAAAAATCCACTATTTGACAAAAACTGTTGGGAAAATTGGAAAACAATATGGGAGAGATTAGGTATAGATCAACATCTCACACCCTATATCAAGATAAATTCAGAATATAAAGAAGGAAACTGTAAGTGAAATAATTGAACACAGAATAGTATACTTGTCAAAATATAGGTCATTAACAGGCATGGATGCAACAATACCTTCCCAGCACAAGAGGAAAGGCTATGGATATACATCTGCCAAACTATATCAGGGAATTACTACTACTTCCCTCTGATTATAAAATAGTTTATAAATGGGAGAAATATATAAGATAGCTAGAGAGATAGAACCCAAATTGTGGAAAGTTTTAGGTTCTAAACTAAGAAGTTTGTATTTTATCCTGTAAGCAATGGGAAGTGTTAATTTCATTTACACAGAAGCCACTGAAAAATTGTAAGTATGGAAGTGTCATAGTCAGACATAGGCATTAGGAAGATATTATTTTGGCATAGAGGTGAGAGAGGAGGAAAAATCATAGATCTTTGAACCACTCAGAGCCATCAAGTTAATCATTTAGAGCTGGCAGAGCCCTTAGAGGTCATCAAATAGCTTTCTTATTTAAAAGATACAGAAAAAGATGTCTAGAAAGTTGATGTAATTTGCCCAAGAGTACACAGGTGGTAAGTGTCAGACTAGTGTACTTGGTTTAGATTTATGAAGAACTAGATTCAGATTCTCCCTCAAATACTAACTAGATATGGGACCCTGTTAAAGTCATTTAAACCCTCTGCTTCAGGTTCTTCATCTATAAAATGAAGAGGTTGTATTAGATCACCTTTAAGGTACCTAACTTCCATCCCTAACTTGCCCATCCTCTGCTCCAAATAATCCACTTTAGCCTCCCTATCATTCTATACATTGAGAAATTTTATCTTTGTGCCACCATGCTGACAGACCTCCAATAAACTTAGTATTACTATTATTATTACTCAATATATTATTCACAAATTAATATTCATAGAGAAATATCTATACTTATCTTTGTGCCACCATGATGACAGACCTCCAATAAACTTAGTATTACTATTATCATTACTCAATATATTATTCACAATTTAATATTCATAGAGAAATATCTATACTGAGTAAATTTAGTATGAATATTAAGAGTGGGTTCCTGCTACCTGATAAATAATTTTGAAGAGAGTGCTTCCTGAATCCCCACAGATATATGTGTAAATGAATTGTAGAGCCCGTTTTAAGGGCTTTTAACTTTGTTGCTCAGAAAACAGTGAATTATTATATTCTATGATACAAAGATGCCATTAATTAATGTCACATAAGAATGGAAAACTAATTTTTTTACCATAAAGCATTCTGGATATTTGGAGGGGAAAATACGGTAGTGTTTAAAATTTAATATTCAAAAGTCCTGAGCTCACATTATTTCAATGGCATTAAATTCCGAAGGGAAATAGGATATCCATGTTAACATAGGCTCATCAGAAATCCTGTATAATTTGACTTACAAAAATACCATAAGACAAGAGAAGCCTATAAAGGACTTCATGGTTGAATAATTTTGTTTTCAAAATTAGAATACTAATCAGTGGAATTAGAAGATTATTTGACAATTTTTGGGGAAAATTCTCTGAAAAGTGAGGAAAATAACACACAGATCAAGATTTCTTAAAATAAAGATGGAAAATAGCAACAAAAAAGATGTATATTAAAATGTGAAAGAGCAATAAATATTCTTTGGGAAAGGATTGCAGTGTGACTGATGCTGGAAAAAAAACAAACCAAAGTAAGAGAGCAAGGTTAGATCTTCAATGGTATCAAGAAAATGTTTATTTTTTTAGGATGAAATTGGAATGTTTTTCTAGGTTTCATGGAACAGAAGACTATCAATAGTATTCTTTTCCCCAGATCTGCTTTCATTTTCATAAATGGTAAAACTATTTGATTCTTCTCTTCATGCCAACAAGAGGTCACAAATAACACCCCTTCCTGAGTACAGGGAACCCTCTCCATTTATATTCTGGAGCCTATGACCATTTGAGATCATGATAAATGTTATTCTAGACACAATAGCAAAGAGATTAATCAATTTTATTTGAACTATTATTTATTCATTAGTAACTCTTAAATAAAAATTAATGATTTGGCTGCTCCAGGTAATGTTTCTATATAAGCTAAAAAAACTGCTTAAAAAATGTAAAGGACTAAAGTTCATACTGCAAGTAAGAAAAAGAAAAGAAAAGGTGAATTTTACAACCAGAAGAGAAGATACTTCTAAATTTCTGATACTATGAATTCTATAAACTATAAGTTGGTCACCATGCTAAAGTAAGAAGTGAAGGCATCTTGACTCTTTAAGGTATCAAGAAAAAGTGCTCTTGGAAAGGATAGCCACAGTATTACCTTCCTTCTGGAGACTATGCTTTTTCTTAATGTAGCCCAATGGGAAAGATATCAACAAAATAGACACCTTCTCCTATCTTTAAAAGAATAGCACCAATTCCCATGAGTTGAAAATTTTACTCAAAGAATCTAAAACCTAGTTTGAATAGGGCCAACTAACATACAGATAACATAGGAAGTCATTCAGAATGGTAAGAGAAATGCAGGCCCATAAAAGGATAAGTGATGTTTAATCTGAAGAAGAGAAGATGTCAGGGGACACAGTCATTAAGCTTCAAGTGCTCCTTTATTATCCAGAATATTTATAGTCTTTCAAGACATAGTTCAGATGTCACATCCTCTGAGAAGACTTCAGTGATACCTTCTGCTAGTTTTATCTACCTTCTCTCAAATTTATATAGCATATGGTACAAATCATTTGCATAAAATTCTCCTTATTAGAAGATTGATTACTCAATGCTCTGCATCTACATGATGGGCAGTTAGTAAGAGCTGGAGAAAACATCATAGAATCCAGGCTTCCAGCTTTGAGACAGATGGGATTGTAGATTCTCTGGAAAGGCTGTGATGTGGGGTCAAAGAAAACATTTTTTCTGCTTGGGCCCAGAAAAGAAAATTATAAACAGGAGCAGAAAGTTAAGGAAGGAAGATTTAGTCTTAAATTTAGGAGGAGAAAATAACTTCATAACAATTAAAGTTGTCTGAAAAGAAAATAAGCTAGACTTCGTGAAAGTCAGTCTTTCTTCATGGGGAGTCTTGAAGTTAATGATGGATAGGTACTTGTTGAGAATATTTTAGAATAAATTATTATTTATACATGGTTTGAATTTATAGACTCCCTTGTCTCTTTCAATTCTGAGATTTTATTATTCTGTAATCTTGTTGAAAAGAAATGTTTCACTTTTTCTTCCTTTTCCTCAGCCCACTGGGTCCAACACCTTCTCCAGAATTAAAAGAATAGCACCAATTCCCATTAGTTGAGAATTTTACTCAAAGATCTAAAACCTAGTTTGAACAGGGCCAACTAACATATAGATAACATTATTAAATAGATATTTATTAAGTTAATGTATTAAATTAACATATATGAGAAGACTGTAAGTTCCTTTAGGGCAAGTCATGGCTTTGTAGCCCCCTGAGTCTTTAGTTATAGAACCTTGCATTTTTATACATGCTTTATTAATGTTTGATTAATTAAAATATAGAAGCAAATGGATTGTCTAACACACATGTAAGCTTCAAAAAGAACATATTAGTTAAATATAAATGGAACATGGATCAAAAAACACATTCTCCTCTTCCAGAGAAAGATTTCTTAGGAAGATGAGATCTGGGCTAGACCCAAAGAGTAGAAACAGCAGGTAATCTGTCTGAAAGAGAAAATATCTATTCCCTCCTGTAATAGGGAAAATGGGAAACTTAAAATAAGGCAGAATAGATGACAGCTTGAAGAAATCTTGGACTTCATGGACATTCCATAATGGAATGAAGCCAGGGTTTGAAAGGAGAGAGTGATTTTGGCCAAGCCAAAGGGAGGAGGTCTTGGCTATGTGGTCCAGCTTTGCCAAGTATCCAAGGAGCTGACAGAGTGGGATTTCACTGAGAAGAAGATACTTCAATCAACTATCGTGGCCTAGGTAGAGGGAAGGTCTTGGTTATATGCTGGTGGGCAGCAGATTTATCTACCTTACTCCCTAGAGCATTTGTGGATTTACTGGCTGTGTAGAGAGGACTTGTTCCTGGTTCCTGTGACATCTGTGATCATCTTGGAGCACGATGGACCAGTGTACTGAGAATCCCACCTCTCTAGCCCTCCCTTATTCTTGTTAAAGATTTAGTTTAGTTTAGACCTTAGTTTACTTAAGTCATTTGGTTTATTCCATAGTGTAGCAAACCCTTCTCTTCCACTTCCCTTATTTATATCAATAAACCCAGTTTATTTGTACTTCCTGACTCCTCTAAGCCATAAAGAACCCACATCTTGAAGTTACCTACATCACTGGTTTTCCCAGGCTGATAGATTGTCAGTTTAACTAACCAACTATTATTCCCCAAACCTCACATCCCTATTTGGTTTCCCTGGGTTTACCTGTCAGTCTTTCCTTTTGTGAGGTGTGGGAGTGTCCCCAGTTTGTCTGGAACCCAGTTATTCCCCTATTCCCAGTATTTTCTTTTTTCACTCCATAGCCATCCACTACAATGAAGGGCAAATTTTTTAAAGAGGGGGCCAAAGGAAAGGAAATGCTCATCTGTCAGTCTATTTCTAAGGTAATTCTTTCGAAGTTTCGTTGTATTGTATCCTACTCACTGTATTCATCAAATTAGGAATAATGTCATATAGCTGGATAGAACATATCAGGGGGCCACATCTGGCCCACTGGCTGTAGTTTGCCCATCACTGGGCTAAAGCATTAATACAGCATGAGGGAATGAAGTGGGAAATAAACCTGAAAAGGATAACTATGTAAGCACTTATTTCCATGACTATAAAATATTGACGCTTTGCTAATGTTGATTTCACAAAAATACTTTTTAAGATCTTTTACTCTAATCACCTCTTATTTGAACTACTATAATACTAATTATAACTTGTTTCTCTGATTCTTCTCTTCTCTTCTCCAGTCCATATTTCACATAGTAATATCCCTGAAACATAAGTCCCACCAGTTAGCAGGACAGCCAGAAAATCGGTCTTTAAACATTTAAGTACTTATTAGATGCCAAAAACTGTGTGAGGCATGTTCAAGTAGCTCCAAAATTATCACTTTCATCTAGAATAGTGATGGTCAAACTATGGCCCGCTGCCAGATGTGGCCCCCTGAAATGTTCTATCCAGCTATGCGACATTATTCCTAATCTGACGAATACAATGAGTAGGATACAGTACAATGAAACTTTGAAAGAGTTGCCTTAAAAACAGACTGACAGATGAGCATTTCCTTTCCTTTGGCCCCCTCTTTAAAAAGTTTGCTCATCACTGATCTAGAATAAAACACACTCTTCTGCTTGGTCTTTAATGCCATTTACAATCTGGTTCTCATCTGCTCTCCCAGGAATATTATACATTATTTACCTTCATACACTCCATCTTGCATGAGAGAGGCCAGTTACACTCTATTGCAATAGAGTGGTTAATAAAGTTGACCTGAGAAGAAAAGTCTTGGATCAGATATTTTGGATAATGTGATATTAAAAGTAAGAAAATAAAGAAGTTACAGCTAAGAGATCCTGGTTAAGGTCCCTCTGAATCACTTTTTTTCTTTTCTTAAGATTTAATGCTTCACAAAATCTGATTTTTTGATAATTTGTGATTTTGTCTGGCCTCAAAAGTCCTCATTTTATCCCTTTAGCACCATTTTAAAGATGATTGATTAGCCATTTCATAACCTGAGTTCCGATCTTAGATTTGGCTTTTAAAAAGAGAAAGCAGAGACAGGGAGAAAGTGCAAACCTGAGCTGAGACAAATAGAAGTCAATGGGAAAAACAGAGACTTTAACTGCCAAAAGTGAGGCTTATATGGAAACATAATCTCATAGTCTCTCCTTCAAAACATGCACACCAATGAATCATATGGGCCAAAGAGAAGAAGGAAACATCATGGTCCCAGAGATATTTGTATAAGGGGGCCCCAAAACAAGCAAAGTGGCTAAGCTGGAAGCTTCAGGGACAATATGCTACCATCAGTGGAGAGCAGGTAGTAGAATAACAGTAAGGTTTTGGAACAAACAGAGACATTGTTATGTCAAGCCACTTGGCCCAAGGGGAATAATTCCTGGATTACACCAAGATTCTGTCTTGACTTACTAAATTCTATGAACACCACACCCATAACCTTCTTCCCCTAATCCTTTTCTTATAAGTAAGATGGCCCTTACCTGAGTTCAGTCACTCTTCATTTTTAATTTAGACTATTGTAAGAAGCTCCTAATTATGTTCATTGCTTCTAATCTTTCTCTTCTCCAAATAAAACTCCATATATATGCCAAAATTATATGCTTAAAGCACAGGTCTCGTCAAGTCACTTCCTATTTCAAAAATTGTCACTAGCACATTATTTTTTCAGCATTTAAAGATTTCCACAATCTGTATCCAAGCTATCTTACCTGTTTAATTTTCTATTACTTTCCACTACAGTCCAACCAAGCAGTATTATTAGCTAGTCCTTGAAACTGGCACGCCATTTCCAACCTTTGCATATTCACACTAATCATCTCCCTTTCTTGAAATGTAAACACTACATACCTACTGCTTAGCATCCTTAAGGAGCCTTTGTCTTCCCTTAGTCTAGCTCAGATGGTACCTCTCCCCTTCCTGATCTCCCAAGTTTTCAGCATCTCCCCTTCTCAAAATATTTTGTATTTAACCCATCTGTATGTAGTTTCTATACCCTCTCCTCCACCACTCTCCTCCAAACCACTTAATTGAGGAAAAGGGGAAGGAATTATTTTCTTTAACTGTTTTACTGTTGGCAGCTTTTCTTTCTTATATCCCCAGGACCTAACAGTGCTTTGCAAATGTTAAGTAATATATATGCAAATGTATATGTATTAATTAAAATTAATACTTTAAAACATGCACATACAGTACCACAATTAATAAATGTTGGTCATCTCTCTTATCAGATTACCATATCAAAACTAGAGCATTATTGGAAAGGGGAGAGTAGAAAGAATGGAAGAGATTAAAAATACAAATATCACAGGTAATCTAGAATTGGTTTTCAGATTTACTAAAAATTTGTTGGAAGCCCAGGGAGAAAATTGTATGTGAACTGTAAATCATAGGTCAGGAAATAATCAACCTGCATGGATACATATCTAAATAAAGAAGCAATCAAGTATATCAGGGAGAGTGGGAGGCAAGTATTTCTTAAAAAGGTAAAGACTGTCTGCATGAAGACAATATTGAACATGACAAATTGAGACAGAACATATACAAAGAGGAAATTATTTAGGCTTAAAAAAAGAAACAGAATTCAGAGCATATCTTTCAAGAGATTTTGAAGGCAATAATGAGATTCTTTAAATATATCAAAGGTAAAAATCCAGACAGAGAATCAATGAGACAATTTAGTCATTATTGTACTAAAGATTAGTTGAGGAGTCATAAAGAGAAATGAGAAAAAGAAGTTGTGATATTTTCTTCAATTTTTGTTATGGAATAATTTGATTACAAAACTTTCTTTTTTGAGCAAACAGGCTAAAGGTTTCAAAATAGTGATAAATACACAGGGTGTTATAAAACTAAGAAAACTATAAAGCACAATGCAAAAGAAATTGTGAGTATTATACAGCCCTCTCTTAGGTATTTTAAACCCTTACCTTCCATCTTGGAGTCAATACTGTGTATTGGCTCCGAGGCAGAGGAGTGGTAAGGACTAGACAATAGGGGTTAAGTGACTTACCCACGGTCACATAGCTAGAAATCTGAGGTCAAATTTGAACCTAGGACCTCCTATTGCTAGGTCTGGCTCTCAATCCACTGAGCCACCCAGTTGTCCCCTACTCTCAAGTATTTTTAAATAGCTCAGCTATGAAACTGGTCAAAAATACATATAACCAGTAATAGCAAATACCCCCTCTACAAGAGAACCTTTATTTTGTCAGCATAATTCCTACCTCCCAAAAATGAAGTAGTGGATAGATATTCTGGAGTAACACAAATCTAGATCTCACCTCCATAATACCTAATAGGATATTAGAAACAAACAAAAAATTTTAATGAAGTTTGGGCTTATCTTAAGCACAGGTAACTTATTGAGGGAAAGGGATTATTTGAAGGGAAAATCATATTGGAATAATGCAGTTCTTTGAGTTGAACATTCAAATAAAGCAAAAGAATGGTTATAATCTTAAATTTTCAAAAAAACTTAGGTTAAAAATCAAAACCAATTTTTAAAAATTATATTATCAACAGATTTAGAAATTTGGGACAAGAAGAAAAGGATTCTTGGTCTAATAGCTGGATTGGGGACAAGTGAATACTGGTTCTGAAGTTTAAATGAAACTTCCTCCTTCTGTAGCCAATGGAAAACCACTCACCCTCTCTTAACCTCAAATTTTTTTTAAAACAGGGTGTCAGACTAAATAGTTTCTGAGATCCCTTTGATATCTAGGTCTAGGTGTTATCTTTAACTCCTCACTATCTCTTACCTCCCATATCCAGTTTCTTGGAAAAACCTGTTGATTTTGCCATTCTAGCATCTCTCGAATATGTTCCTTTCTCTACTCTAATATCACCAGCACAATTATACAGGCCTCATCTCAGGGATAGATTATTGCAATAATCTGTTGGTAGCCCTTCCTACCACTCTGATCCATTCTCTATTCAGCAAGTAAAGTGATTTTTCTAAAGTATGGGTCCAATCATATCACCTTACCCACTACTTAATATTCTCCAATCTGATCACCTCTGATCAAATACAAAATGCTCTGGTGTTCCAAACCTTCCATAACCTAGCCCACCTTTAATATTGCCAATCTTCTTATACTTTATAGCTCACTTCCCATTGCCCCTACCACATGCCCTCAGATCAAGTGACACTGGCCTTTTTGTTGTTCCACAAACAAGACACTCCATCTCTGGGAACTAGGAAGGCTTTTTCTGGCCACTCCTGCATGTCTCAAATGTTCTCCCATTGCTTCTCTGCTTCCTGGCTTCTTAAAACATCAATTAAAATGACACCTTCTTCAGGAAATCATTCTCAGTCCCTCTTAACTCTAATGCCTTCCCTCTGTAAATTATTTCCTATTTATCCTGTAAACAATTTGTTTATACATATTTGTTTGCTTATCATCTCCCCCACTAGATTGTAAGATCCTCAAGGGCAAGGACAATCTTTTGCTACCAACGTCTAGCACAACAGTGCTTGGCACATAATAGGTGTTTAAATGCTTACTGAATTACTGACAGATCTCTGATTCTATGAACATAATTATGATTGATAAACAATTATTTGGGGGAAAATGCTGTGTAAATAATGAGAAACATAGAAAACAGTAATGACTCCCATCTGACTGAAAGTTCTATAAAATAAATTTTCCTCAACAAAGTCCTACAGTCTATTTAAATGATCTTCTACCTAACTAAGAATGCAAAATTTATATTAAGGCCTACTGCAAAATGATTCCACTAGCCTATATGAGTAAGCAGAAGTCAACATGAAACCTAAAGGAAACAACTTATACTTGAATGAGGTTATAAAGTATAAACTATCTGTGATAAGCTAGGAAAGGGAGTGAGGAATCTTGAAATTATTTCCAAGAAATCCCTAACATGAAATTGCAACCAGAAAATGGTAAAAAATAGAATGTTAGAGCTAGAAAGAACCTTAAAGATCACCAAATGCTACTCCCTCTTTTCTCCTGGTGTACAATTTTAGGTCAATATTCACAAAATATTATCCTGTCTTCACATAAAACTTTGCATAAAATCATTGCATCTAAACTAATAGACTAGACTAGGTCTAGACATTTTACTTCAAAAAAGCTGTCTTAGTTAAGAAGTTTCAGAGAAGGGTAACAATGCCTGAGGGAACAGACAAGGAGAATTCTCAATGGCACTCCAAATAGATGGCTACTGAATTCTTTCACACTTCCTATGTGGGAGTCAATTTGTTTCTACCAGAGTAGCTATTGCAGAGGAGTGATTATGAAAAATGGATCTTCAATTCCTACATTAACCTTTATTGCTCTAGTATTACAATTTTGAGTAAAAGGTGTCTTAAATTAACAATGCACTTAAAAGTTTCTCTGCTTCCATCTAAATTTTTCAGCTAAGCTATAATACTTAATTGCTGCAGACTCTGAAAACATGGGAACAAAATTTTAAGCTAAAATCTCACAAATAAAATGTCAATGAACTGTGAACACATTTGTTAAAAACGTAAAAGTGCAATACAATTAATTTACAAGAACAACTGATACATATAGCAAAAACTGTAAATTTACTACACAGATTTCCACAAAAAATGTACCTTTTGCATAACTAGTAGATGGAATTGAAAATTTATTGTAATGATTTAGGTTAACATATCCAGGGTTAAACACCTTCCATTTGGATGTACCAATTTTTGTAATTTTCTTCTTTTTTTTTTTGCTAAGCAGCAATTAAAACAAACAACTGAAATAAAATCTATTTAAATCCAGACCTTTGGATCACTGCATCACACTATTAATACAAGATTTTTTAAAATAGTGAAGTATATTCAATCACATTGTTCGTTCTAAAATAATAACCATTATTTATATTTTGATCTGGAGCACAATGGTCTGAATTCATATGGATTATCAAGTTTTGCTATTTGGGGGAATTATAAAAGTTATTACTGAAGGCAGAGCCAAGATGGCGGCATGGTAGCAGGAGCCTTCTGAATCTCCTTCTAACCAATCATTACAAAGCATCTCAAAATGACAGAAATCAAAATCAGATGAATAAAGACGCTCTCCCACTGGCAACAGAGTGAAAGGTTGGAAGTATGTGGTAATGTAAAAAAGGGGAAACAGATTATGAATGGATTGAATATTTAAGAGTTTTAATGTGGTCACCAAGGAATTGAATAAATATCAATTCCTAATAAAAGAGACCAAAGTCAGGATGACTTTTATGGTGGTTTATTTACAATTTGGGAATAGTGAAGGAAGGGAAAATGAGATACAGAGACAGATAGAGGCATAGAGGCATAGAGAGAGAGAGAGAGAGAGAGAGAGAGAGAGAGAGAGAGAGAGAGAGAGAGAGAGAGAGAGAGTAACACTCTGGCCTGGTCTGGAGGCCCGAAACAGACAAGGTTTCAGGGGCCCCAACAAAGGGGCACAGAGGTTAATAAACAAGACTTCTAGCCACAAGGCCTCCTCTAAGAATAGGGGCCTCTTTTCAGGCTAGGGCCTCCAGAAACACCAAGGAAAAGGAAGGAGTCACCCTAACTTACCCATGTGATAATTCAAAAGGAAGTAGTCTGAGATCTCACCAGAGCTCCTTCAAGGCCAGGTTCAAAAGGCAAAATCCCCCTCACAGGAAGTTATCATCATATTTAAAAGATAGTTCACTTTGTCACTTCCAGCATCCCCCCTCAAGTTCTAGTGGACAAATGACAGTCTCGACCTTGTTTCACTGCCTAGAGGGCAGTCACTTGTTTCTGATTTGTCACTTATTAGCAAATGTGGGTCATAGACCTCCCCTTTCCCCACTTAATTCTAAGTTGGGTGGGGGGACATATTATTGGTAGCTAAAGTCTAAAGAATGATTAAGGGTGAGATAATTCCATTTACACAGTAATTCCCATGCTATAAGGGAGCAAAACTGCATTAATCAAAGTACAAGCTGGCCATCCCTCCCCC
This sequence comes from Gracilinanus agilis, assembly GCF_016433145.1. Lineage (NCBI taxonomy): Eukaryota > Metazoa > Chordata > Mammalia > Didelphimorphia > Didelphidae > Gracilinanus > Gracilinanus agilis. The sequence goes on along the minus strand of NC_058133.1, from coordinate 415,497,704 downwards.
ACACCACCTACCAGCCAGTTAAACTGAGAGCCAGGCAGGCCAATCTCCAACTCCTCCTTGACTGACTGAAAGTACTACATACTTACCCTTAAAATCTTGGGCAGCAATGTGGCTGGACATAGCTGAGGGAGCAGGGGTTGGCAAAATAGCCTCAGGGAAAAACACTTTAAAGCTGACCCTACACAAAGAGCATCACAGATCTACCTGCCCTCAATCAGGCTTCTGACAGAGAAGGGAAGATAGTACCAAGGCAAAGCACTGTAAGACAGAAGCTAAGAGAGCAATGACCACCAACATGCAGGAATCCCAGTTCTCTAGTGGCAAAATAAATAAGAAACAGCAAAAAGGCTCTTGACTCTGGGAAATTTCTATGGAGAAAAAGAGCAAAATATAGAAGCAACAACAGAAAGTGACAAACGGGCAACCACAACCAACCTTCCCAAAAAAGATGGAAATTTGTTCACAAGTTCTCAAGTAACTCAAAAAGAAGTTCAACAACCAACTAAGAAATATAGAAGAAAAATAGGAAGAAAAGTGGGAAAAGGAAATGAAAGTAATACAAAAAGAACATAACAGCTTAAAAGACAAAATTTCCCATATGGAAAAAGAGGCATAGAAATCAAATGAAGTAATGAACAAATTGGAAGCCATAATTGACCTACTAGGAGCCATGAAATGGAGGGTAGGCCAAACCAAAAAGGGAAATCAAAAGATCATAGCTAAAAAGCAGTCTTTAAAGACTAGAATTGGGCAAATAGAAACTATTAATCTTACAAGACAGCAAGAATTAATAAAACAAAATCAAAAGAAGGGAAAGATAGAAGGAAACATGAAATATCACATTTAAAGGAAAATTGACCTGGGAAACAAATCCAGGAGAGACAATTAAAGAATTATTAGACTACTTGAAAGCCTGGAACAAAAAAAAGGCTTGATATCATATTACAAGAAATTCAAGAAAACTGCCCTGATATTCTTGAACAAGAGGGCAAAATAGACATTGAAAGAATGCATAGATCACCTCCTACATTAAATCCCCAAAAGACGAGCCCAGGAATATATATTTATAGCCAAATTCAAAAGCTTCTAGACCAAGGAGAAAATATTGCCAGAAAGAGAAAATTCAGATATCAAGGCACCCCAATCAGGACTGCAGAGGATCTGGCAGCTTCCACACTAAAGTATTGCAGGGCTTAGAATATGCTATTCAGGAAGGCAAGAGAATTGGATCTACAACCAAGAATCACCTACTCATCAAAAACAATGACCATATATGTTCAGGAGAAAGTATTGGTACTTAATAAAATAGAATATTTCCAAGCATTCCTAAAGAAAAAAAACAGAATTAGTCAGAAAATTTGATGTCCAAATACAAAATTCAAGAGAACAATAAAGAGGAAAACAAGATAAGGGGGAGGAATTTAAAGGCTTCAATAAGGTCAAATTCATTATATTCCTATATGGAAAAATGATATCTGTAACTTTTAAAAACTATTTTCATTATCATAGTAAATATAAAAATGTTCATAGGCAGATGATATAAAAAATGGGTGGGGACAAAAAAGAGGATAGTACTAAGAGAAACTCTAAGGAAGAGATAAAATAGGATAAAATATAAATTGGTGCACGGGGTAGGGGAAGAATACCATTATAAGAAAAGGAGGAAGAGAGTGGTGACAGGTAATACTTAAACCTTACTCTCAGTGGAATCAGTTCTCAGAGGAAAGAAGAGCCAGCTCTACTAGTGTATAGAATTCTATCTTACCCCATAGAGAAATTGATAGGGAATAAAGAAGGGGGAGTGAGGGGCAGGGAATATTAATAGGGAAGGAAAGGTTGGGGGCCACTATTAATAGACCTTAAAGAGAAACAGGAGAGGAATAAGAAGGAAGGAGGTGAGAAGGAAAGTAAAATAAGGGTGAGGAAAAGGGGAGACTGATTAAAAGCAAAACACTTGTGTGGGAGGAAATAGTGAAAGAAGAAAGGGCAGGATTAAAAGAGGAAATCAAAATGATGGGGGAATTCACAGGTGGTACTCATAACTCTGAATATGAATGGGATGAACTAACCCATAAAACAGAAGCAGATAGCAGAGTGCATTAAAAACCAAAATCCTACCATATGTTGTCTAAAAGAAATATACATGAGGCAGATAGACCCACAGGGGGTAAAAGTAAAAAGCTGAAGCAGAATTTATGGGCCATCACCTGAGAAAAAGAAGGCAGGAGTTGCAATCATAATGTCTGACAAAACCAAAGTAAAAATTACATCCTGATAAAAGGCAGTATAAACAGTGAAGAAATATCAGTACTCAACATGTATGCACCAAGCGATATAGCATCCAGATATTGAAAGGAGAAACTATTGGAGTTTAAGGAGGAAATAGCAAAACTATACTAGTGGAAGACCTCAACCTACCTCTCTCAGATCTAGATAAATCAAACCAAAAAATAAATAAGAAAAAGGCAAGAGATGTGAATGAAATCTTGGAAAAATTAGAGTTAATAGATATATGGAGAAAAGTAAATAGGGATAAAAAGGAATATACCTTCTTTTCAGTAGTACATGATACATGTATAAAGATTGACCATGTGCTAGAACATAAAAACATTGCAAACAAATGCAGAAAAGCAGAAATAATGAATGCAACTTATTCAGATCATAATGTAATAAAAATTATAATTAGTAAGGGTCCATGGAAGGTAAATTAAAAATAAACTGGAAATTAATAAGAATAATCTTATTCTCTGAAACTGGTGGGTTAAAGAACAAATCACAGAAACAATTACCAATTTCATTGAAGAGATTTACAGTGAGAAAATAATATATCAAAATTTATGGCATAGAGCAAAAGAAGTACTTGGGGAAAATTTTATATTGCTGAGTGCCCATATTAACAAAAAAAAGAGTGGAGGTTAACTAATTGAGCATGCAACTAAAAAAAGATAAAAAACAATTTAAAAACTCTTAGATAAAGACCAATTGGAATTTCTAAAAATCAAAGGAGAAATTAATAAAATTGAAAGTAAAAGAACTATTGAATTAATAAATAAGATGAGGAACTGGTATTCTGAAAAAAAACAAATAAACAAAGTACTGGAAAATCTAATTAAGAAAAAGAAAGAAGAAAATCAAATTAACTGTATCATGAATAAAAAGGGTGATCTCATCTATAATGTAAAGGAAAATAAGGCAATAATTAAGACCTATTTTGCCTAATTATATAACAATAAATAGGGCAATCTAGGTGAAGTGAACAAATATTTACAAAAATGTAAATTGCCTATATTAACAGAAGAGGAAATAAAAACTCAAATAATCCCACATCAGAAAATCAAATTGAACAAGCCATCAAGAGATCCTTTAAGAAAAAATCACCAGGGCCAGATGAATTCATAAGTGAATTCTATCAAATAATTAAAGATTGTATAAAGGGAACCCCTTCCTCCAGGCTTGTGAACTTTCTTCTCATCTGACCCATCTCATTAGTGGGGTTGGAACACTTCAAACAGAGGTCACAGTATAAGAGCCCTAGGAGCTTGGAATTAAGGATTATGGGTCCAGGGCAGAGAGACTTTGATTGGTTCCTGAGATGTAATAGACCAGCTCAGAGAGACAGGAAGGGATGTGGAGAAAAAGGACTATATAAGATGAGACAGTAGAGGAGATTGGACTTTTGGGCATGAGTTTGCTGGGATTGATTCTTCTACTCCATTCAACATTGGTGGCTCAGGTGGAAGACAAACCCAAAGAAATTATCAGTATTCCTATACATTTCCAACAAAACTCAGTAGCAAGAGTTAGAAAAAGAAATTCTATTTAAAATCACCCTAGACAATATAAAATACCTGGGAATCTACTTTCCAAGACAAATTCAGGAATTATATGAACATAACTACAAAACACTCTTCACACAAATAAACTAGATCTAAACAATAGGAAAAAACATCAATTGCTCATGGGTAGGATAAGCCAATATAATAAAAATGACAATCCTATCTGAATTAATCTACCTATTCAGTGCTATCCCTATCAAACTACCAAAAAACTTTTTTATAGAATTATAAAAAAATTATTACAAAGTTCATCTGGAAGAACAAAAGATCAAGAATATGAAGGGAATTAATGAAAAAAATTGATGGATGGAGGCCTAGTGTTACCAGATCTCAAACTATATTATAAAGCAGTGATCATCAAAACTATATGGTACTGGCTTAGGGATAGAAGGGTGGATAAATGGAATAGACTTGGGGTACATGAGAGTTGCAAGATAGTGTTTTATAAACCCAAGGTTCCACACTTTGGGGACAAAACCCCACTATTTGACAAAAACTGCTAGGAAAATTGGAAAACAATTGTACAACCCAGTGGAATTGCTTGTCATCTCTGGGAGGGGGGAAGGAAGAGTGAAGGGAAAGAAAATGAATCATGTAAACATGGAAAAATGTTTAAAAATAAAAAAATAAAAGTTATTACTAAAATAATTACTATTAACTTCTCTTTAATGACTACATGGAGCTACCAAATAAAATAGAAAACTAGCTACTTTAAAAAGAGATGCAACCGAGTGCAGAGTGAAAGAAGCAGAGCCAGAAGAACACTGTACACAGAGACTGATATACTATGGTAAAATCGAATGCAATGGACTTCTGTACCAGCAGCAATGCAATGACACAGGACAGCTCTAAGGGATTTATGGTAAAGAACGCTACCCACATTCAGAAGAAGAACTGCAGGAGAGGAAACATATAAGAAAAATATCTGCTTGAACACATGGGTTGAGGTGGACATGATTGGGGATGTAGACTCGAAACTACCACACTAATGAACTATCAATAATTTGGAAATAGGTCTTGATCAATGACACATGTTAAAACCAGTGGAAATTTGTATCGGCCATGGGTGGGGGGAGTGCGGGGGGTGAAGGGGAAAGTGGGAGCATGAATCATGTAACCATGTTAAAAATGAATATTGTTTTTAAAAAAAGAGATGCAACCTTCTGTGCTATTTTTAATTAAGTGCATTTCCAGGTATTCCCTGGCATTGTCTATTATATATACCCATGCATACAATTAATATACAGATATGCATAGTAGAGAAGTTATGATCAATCATAACCTTAATATGAAACAACTGAAGAAATAGAAATAGTTTCAAAAAGTAGAATCCCTGTTCACGTCCTCAACTTGGAAAGGACTTAGGGAGAATTAAGTCTTTGGCAATTTTTTGGCAAATCTTAAAAGGATCATTCACAGTCATTTCAGTCTGCTACTGTCAACTCCCAACAGTGTTGCTTTCTCAGGCTTAGAATAAGTACTTCCTTTTAAACTCCTTTTCTCTTACTGCTCAAGTCTCTGAATCTAATCTCTTACCTGAATAGTAGTCCAAAATTCCTTTTGATTTCTAACACATCCCTGTGTCACTAACCTGTCTCCTTTATAATAATCACTGGATTCCACTTTGTCAAAATGCTAATGTAGCTTCTGTTTCTACATGTGGCATTTTGTGTGTACAGCATGCGACACTTTGGGGCATGATATGGAGGAAATGGTCTCTTGTAGTCCAGGTGACATTTAAAATATTATCACACCATCTTGTATCACTGTCCACATTAAATGTAAGAACCCAAAGCAGCTTCAGACCCGCCTATAGCTCAATCAATGTCTGATTCAGTGGGAATTATTTTTTGGTAAGTTTAATTTTGCTATTATTTTTGTTTCTGGACATTGCAACATGTAGCCAATATTTAAGAAAAGATCTATTTGTGTATCTAACAAACTCGTCACTGTAAGATGGCTTCACTTATAAATGACAAACTCTGCAGTTACCAAATGCCAGTCAAAGTGAGTTCACATAGGCAGCAGGTAGAAGGCATCTCTATCAGGCCCTGTACTTTACTCTCCAAGCTAATAAAATAACTATACTTGAGTAGAGTCAACATTTTTTAAAATTATGCATATTTCAGAGGTGTAATCATATTAAAAAACAATGGGGAAGTATTCTTATGAAATAAACAAAAATACAATAAAACACAAATAATCTCAATAGGAAATTTTCTAAGTCAATATGTGAACAAAGGGATTTTTATGTACAGTTTATAGCTTCCCTCCCTTTCCTTTCTTATTTGATGCCATATGGCATATAAAAGGATCACAAGATTTTAAATTTGGAAGAGGGCTCACTGCCCTTCTAAGTTGAATCTGCACCTGAATGATCAAAGAAGTTCCTTTACAATGTGGTCAACAATTGGTCATTCAGTCTTTGCTTCAAGATTTTCAAGGAGGAGAAATACACCATATTCTTGTGTGTAATCATAATTGTTAGGAAGTTTTTCCATAGATAAATAGGAAGGCCTACATAAATGTGTATACATATACACGGAAATACATATACACATTAATTATTTATAAAATACATAAATTTTGTGTTCATATTATATACAAATTATATAATTTATATTGTTGTTATTTATATAATGTACATTGGCCATCTTCCATCCCATTTGGCCTCAAACTGGATATATGAGTTATTGAAATTTCCATTAAATATTTTTGGATGACAGTTTCAATGTGAACTATATTAACAGAAAAAAATTTTTTTTTAATTTTGTCCTCTCATTCTATTAGCAAGACCTAATACAGAGTTAGTAATAAATTACATTCTACTTCAATAATTTCACTGATCTGTGGTTTCTTTAGTATAGGTAATCTCTGAAACAAAGCAGATCAGAACTTCTTGGTGATGAAGTAGACAGAATGTTATGAATTTCTATAACCAAAAACATCCATCAGCTGGTGCCCAACCTTCTGGTGCTTAGTCTCTCTGAATTTAGATAAGATAATTTTCAGTTGGGAGATGTTTGCTTTGTCAATTGATCTATATGTAAATTAGGATCATAATTAATTCACAGTTATTTGGGCTTTGTTCCAGGAAACTGAGAGCACTTGGACTACAGCAGGTGGGAACAAATGAGCTTACCATCTAGTTATCAAGAATATTCAAGGGGCAGCTGGATGGCTCAGTGTACACTTCCTTTCTGTGCGAACCTGGGCAAGTCACTTAACCCCCATTGCCTAGCACTTACTGCTCTTCTACCTTGGACCCAGTGCACAGTATTGATTCCAAGACGGAAAGTTTAAAAAGAGTTTAAAAAGGAAAAGAATATTCAGTAAAAATAGTAAGCTCCAACAAGGTATTCTGCTTGCTTTCTTGTCATTTGTGAAATGAACTGGAGAATGAAAAGGCAAACCACTCCAGAATCTTTGCCAAAAAAACTCCAAATGGGAACACAGTCTGACACAATTTAAATGTTTGAACAACAAACTGAAGCACACAGGGTTTAAGTAACTTGCCCACAGTCACATAGATAATAAATATCTAAAGTTGATTTTGAACTCATGTCCTTTGCACCTGTCTACAACATTGACATCATTACAAGCATACACACTTTAAAGAGGAGTTAACAGAGTCTAAGAGGTTAAATGGTAATGCTCAAACTGCCTTGCTACTAACTACAACAGGACTTTAGGGGAAGTCGATTAAACTATCATACTCTTTTTCTTTATTGTAAAATGAGGTTAGAGGAAATAACATTGCAAGTTTCTCTCAGGGCTTCCTCTATGATACTTCGACTTCTTCATGTTCAAACTGCTATTCAACATCAGAAATGGGATTTGCATATCTTTCCAACTCTAGCTCCATTACTCTAAACCAGTGGTTCCCAAACTTTTTTGGCCTATCGCCATCTTTCCAGAAAAAATATTTAGCCCCCTGGAAATTAATTTTTTTTAATTTTAATAGCAATTAATAGGAAAGATGTTTCCTATGTTTCAAAGATGTACCCATTTGGTAAATCACATTTGAACTTAACCTCTATTGGAATAGGACCCAAAACTCAGGATCACCTCTCTTCCACATTTCACCAGAGTGGGAATTTAGTAGAGAATTTTGACTTACTACTTGAGACTTTAGAGGAAACCTAGCCCAAACATAATTTACATAGAAGAACACTTAACTGGAGAAAGCTTATCTTCCCAAGGTCAAACAATAGCAAGAGTGAGGACTAAGACTAAGAAGACCCAGATCTCTTGATTCTTAGTTAAGAAATATAAAGCTGTATGTTTAGCTTGTTCATTAAATATTAAGAAAAATATAGGACAGATGCCATTGAAAAAAGTTTCATTTCTCTCATTATTAGCTCTTCCATCTTTGGAAAAATTATCAGGCACTAGTTATATGGTTGGGGATGGGGGAGGTAGATAATCTCTCTCAGCCTCAGTTTCCTCATATATAAAAATGAGAATTATAAAAGCACCTGTCTCAAAAGTGATGTAGTAAGAATCAAATAAAACAATAGACTGCAAACTAGAACTAAACTTATGATAAAAACTAAATTTATAGTTAGTTCAAGGCTCATATCTATTAAAATAGGCATCCCCATCTCTTTACATATTTTAGTTGGACAAGTCTTTCAATTTCACTAATATTAGGCTCTCATCTGTAAACCTAACAAATGTTGCTCTCACTCTGCTGGCATGACTTAATATATGCTCCAGGATAATATGTTGCCAAAAGAATAGTTTCTGACAACTGTCTACTACATCTTGCCAATGAAGTTTCTGGCTACATATGGGATTTGCTTACAGTAAGTCAACAAATGATCTTCAAGCTGCCTCTTAATGTGAAGTTCTCCACCCATTTAGCATAACTTAGCAACAAACTATCCCAAAGCATCCTTTACACACATTTGTTTCTATCAATTGGATAGTGAGTCCTGCAAAGTACAGGGCACACATTGCGCTAATAACATATAATGAATACACTCTTACCCTTTATAGTTGTTGAAGAATGTTAAAGGAAAACTAGCCCAAACATTATTTACAAAGGAGAAAACTAAACTGGGAAGAGATTTTCTTGGCAAAGATACTGGAGCATTTTTCAATTCCCTTCCTCAGTGTGTCCTCATTCTACAAATGAAGAACTGAGTCAAATAGCATTAAAGTGATTAGAGAGATTCACACAGATATCTGAGATCATATATAAATTCAGATCTTCATGACTCTAAGTCTAAAGCTTTATGCACTGGGTAATCTAGGCTGGCATTAATAAACACTTTTAGGTTTGTTCAGTGTCTGAATAGTTTCTCCCTCCCTCCAAGGAGTAGGATATAATAAGGAGATAAAATAAATTTTTGTTCATTAAAAGGTAAAATTTTAAAAGAAAAATAATGAAGGACCAGTATTGGGGAGTTTCAGAAAGAAAGAGTCTCAACAACGAAGATTTAGAATATCAGTCAATTACAGGCCTTATGGATGATAAAAGCATAGACACACACAGAATATAGGAAGGAGGCAGAACAAGAATAAAAGAATTGTGAGTGGATTGAAAGAATATTTGAAGGGATTTGTATTAGAAAATGTTGGAATCAGAATGGAGGGAGTCTTGAAAGACAGATTAAACAGTTTATCTTTAAATTGATCAGTGGTAGAGAGACAATGTTTTTCTTTTTTTTAGTAAAACAATAGCATGATCAGAATTCTGTGTTAGTAAAATCACTCAATTATGAATGATGTATTGGATAGGGGAGAAAATAGATAGGCAGAGAACCAGTTGAAAGACATTACAACTACCCAAGTAAAAGGCAATATAAACCTGAAAAAAGGCAACAAGAATGGAGATGGAAAATAAAGGATGAATTAAGAAAGAGAATGCATTCATTTAAAAAGGTAGCCCATAGTAAGTAAGTAGATATGTGGGAAAGTTGAGAAAAGAGAAGAATCAAAAATGATTCAAAGTGTTTTTAGGAAGACAGTTGTGTCCTCAATAGAGACAGATCCTCAGTAGAGATAATCAATGGAAAAGAATAATGAAAGAAATAGTTAGATGTGAGAGGGAAATGATAAGTTTAGTTTTTGACATATTGAATTTGAGGCATTGTGATATTTCAGCAGTTATTACTATGGGAATAACAGTGAATTATCTAAATGAGAAATAAAGAAGGACTGAACCAAGGTAGTATCCAACTGAGTAGTAAAGATAGAATGGATGTGAGGGATGTTATGGAGGGAGGGTTCACAGCACCTAGAAAATCAGCTAGACACTATGAAAAGCACTAGGTAGAGATAGCTAAAAAAAAAAGGCACAAATAATATCTGCCTTCAAGGAGCTTATATAAGAAAATTAACAGATGCCTAAATTGGTACTTATAAGATCTGTACAGAGTAAATGGCAGACGATCAGAAAGGGGGAGACAATAGCAGTAAAGGGGATCCCGATAATGGGTTTTGAGTGAAGCCTTTATTGAGTCCATGAAAACTAAAAGGCAGAGGTAAGAAGGCTCAGCATTTCACACACGAAGGACAGTTGGTGCAAAGGCATCAACATAGGAAACAGAGAGTTGCGTTTGAGGAAATGAAAGACAGAGAGTAAAATTCTAAGGATTACTAGTAGTTTAGCATTGCTAGATACTATAATAATTGGAAAGGAAGAAAATGTAAGAAGATCGGGAAGGTAGAAAGAAATCAGGTTGTGATGGGATTTAAAGATCACATAGAAACGTTTACATTTGACTCTAGAGGTAACAATAAGCAACTTACCAGCAATGTGGGAGAAGAGAAAGTTTACTGAAATGGTGAAAATTATGCTTTAAACAAATTACCTTGGCTACCCTCATGTACTTCCTAGCTGTGTGACCCTAAGAAATTCACTTAACCCCAATTACCTAACCTTTAATGCTCATCTGCCTTTAAACCAAAACTTAGTATCAATTCTAAGATAGAAGATAAAGGTCTTTTAAAAATTATCTTGGAAGCTGAGTGGAGGATAGATGGGAGAAAAAAAGCAGAAAAGACAAAATATGAGACAGAATACTATTGCAGTAAAATAAGTAAAAGGTGATGAGGATTTAAACTAAGTTAGAAGCTATATGAATGATGAGAAAGGGACAAATGTGAAAGCTGCTGTGAAGGTAGAAATGAAAAGATTTGGCAAAAGAAAATATATGTGAACTGAGTGAGGGTGAAGAATTAAGTATGGCACTGAAGTATGTCTAAGTGGCTAGACGGGTTGTTGGTGCTGCCCATAAAATAGCATGGAAATTGAGAAGGGAGAATAGAAAAAAATGAGTTCTGTTTTGAACATGCTCAGTTTGTGATGCCTATGGGATATCCAGTTTGGGATGTCCAAGAGGCCAATGTAGATGCATAACTATATCTCAGCAAAGAAAGAAACTAGAGCTGGATATATAGAACTGAGAAGCATCTGCGTTGAGATGATGTTTAAACTCACTGGATCTGATGAGAACATTAAATGAGACAGTATAGAGCAGCAAGAGGATGGGCACCAGGAAACAGTCATGTTTAGAGGGTGTGACAAGAAAGAAGATCCAGCAAAGGAGACCAAGTAGGATTGGTCAGACCAACAGGAGGAAAAATAGAGGAGGGCAGTGACAAAAAAGAAAAATGAAAAAAGAAAAACCTAGATAGTATCCTGAAGGTGAGTGTCAAAGGCTACAGAGAAGTCAAGGCAAATCAAGATTGAAAAAATACTATTAGATTTGAAAATGAAGTAATAAATAGTAATTTTGGGGAGGACAGTTTCATTAGAATGATAAGATCTGAAGCCAGATTACAGAGGCTTTCAAGAGAAAAGGAATTAGACATACCAATCATAAATGATCTTCTCAAGGAGTTGTCATGAAAGAGAAGAGATACAGCTAGTGATAGGATAAAGTGAAAGTTTTTTAAGAATGGATAAGATATGGCATTTTTATAGTCAGCAAAGTTAGTCCTCAGATTCATTGATTTGGAAACCAAAAATATAGAGGTAATTAGTGAATCAAAAGAAGTGGTTTCATTTCCAAGGAAATTCTAGGAAACAGAGAGAAGAGGGGTCAATGCTAAAGTCTTGATTCCGAAGGGCCTAAAGCAGTGATTCCCAAAGAAGGCGCCACTGCCTCCTGGTGGGTGCTGCAGCGATCTAGGGAAGCAGTGATGGCCACAGGTGCATTTGGGGGCTGTGAATAACTGTAAGGGGGCGGTGATAGTATGTGACAGCAGGCACTAAGTAATATTTTTTCTGGAAAGGGAGTGGTAGGCCAAAAAAGTTTGGGAACCACTGGCCTAGAGCAATGATTGTGAACCCTTTATTTTTTATAATTAATTAATTCATTTAGAATATTTTCCCATGCTTACATGATTCATGTTCTTTCCCTCCCCTCTTCCCTCTGCCCTCCAAGAGCTAACAAGCAATTGCACTGGGTTGTATATGTATCATTGTTTAAAACCTATTTCCGTATTATTAATATTTATAATAGAGTGACCATTTAAAGTCAAAATCCCCAATCATATGCCCCTTGAACCATGAGATCAATCATATGGTTTTCTACTGCATTTCTTTCTGTGGATGTGGATAGTGTTCTTTCCCATAAGTTGCTCTAGATTGTGCTGGATCATTGCATTGCTACTAGTAGGGAAGTCTATTGCATTTTATTGTACCACAGAATATCAGTCTGTCTACAGTGTTCTCCTGGTTCTGCTTCTTTCACTCTGCATCAATTCCTGGAGGTCTTTCAAGTGATGGTGAACCTTTTAGAGGAAAGGGTAATGTGAGAAATGTCCTCAGGTTCCCATGGAGAGGTAGAGGGAAGCAGCCTGGCTCTTGTCCCTCTGACTTTCTACTAATAAACTCTGACAAACTCTGCACTAGGGCAATGGATCACATGCCCACAGAGAGAGCTATTTAAGTGCCCCGTCTGCCATGTGTGCCATAGGTTCACCACCATGGACCTAGAGTATAATTCAGAGCAAGAGAAATAGAGAAGAGTAGTAGGAGAGGGAGAAGAACCATTGTGGGCACAATGGGAGAAAAGAGAATTAAGGATCAGGGTGGTTTACAATATCAAATGCTACAGAAAGATCACGAAGTATGAACTCTGAAAAAAATCCATTGAATTTTGTGATAAGGGGATTATTAGCAAGTTTAGAGGGAGAAGTTTCAATATAATAGAGGACAAAGAACCTAGATTGGCAAGGGACTCAGAAATGAATGTGGTCAAAAAAACATACAATACCATGTCTATTCCATCACTTTAAGGACCCAACCCTATACCTCAATAGTAGTTATGTTCCCAAGGCACGAAAAACATCTATTTTTTAAACAACTAGTAGACTAAGAAGGCACAGGAGATTTCAATACAAGTGTTTTGGGTAGTTGAAACATGAATAAAAGTAATGGACTATAGAGAATGGGAGTATTTGATAACAATGGTCTCATATACTCAATGAATATGACATATTAATATGTCACATAAATGTCTCTTTCAATCAACACATCATTGGATTGTGTACTATTCAAATAGAGTAATTTGGTAGGTTCACATAAATCTTACTCATGTAATTTCTTTCATGCAGACCTACATCTGATTTCTTGTTTTTTGGTTGTTGGTTTTTTGGAGTGTTTTTTTGTTTTAGTTTTACTGCCATTTCACATGCTGTAGTGAGGGCAAAACAATAAGAAGAAAAAGAACAATAATGATGTTATAATCATTCACTGTTATCCCCATGGTCACTGATGTTTATATAGTACTTTAAAGTTTTCAGAGCACTTTATGTTCATACTCTCACTTGATTTTCACATAATTCTGTAAAATACATGCTATTATTTTTTCCACTTTACAGTTAAGGAAAATGTGATTCACATAGTTTAAGTGACTTTCACAGGATAACTTTTCCAGTAATATCAATATTTTGTTTAGAGCCATGTTGGTAAAGACATGGCATGTGTACCCTGGCATACTGGATAGGGCTGCTCCGTTTCCCCTCTCCAAAATGCCTGGAACATTTTTTGCATGCCTTGCCCTTCCATCCAGAAGACCAATATAAGTACTTCCTCCCTCTACTCTCTGGGATAATGCAGGGGGCTCATAGGCAGCTTGAAGGTGCAGTTTGGGCACATGATCTCTAAAAAGTTTGTCAATGCTGGTCTAGAGTAACTCAGTGGATAATGTTAAAAATATACAAGTTCAAATCCTGCCTCAAATATTTACTAGTTTACAGCAATGAGCAAATCACTGAATCTTTCCCAGCCTCTGTTTTCTTATATGTAAAATGATGATAATAGCACCTGCCTCACAGGGCTATTACAAGAATCAAATGAGAGATTTGCAAAGTGCTTTCTTTTATAGAAAGCCTTCCCACTCTCCCCTTAATTGTAGTGCCTTCACCCTGTTAATTATTTCCTATTACTCTCTACAGCTTCATTTGTATATTTTTATTTAAATTATCTCCCACATTAGATTGTTAGCTCCTTAAGGGTAGCTTGTCTCTTTTTAAATTTTCAATCTTTAACTCAGTAGAATTTTTAGGCACTTAATAAAAATGTATTAATTGATTTAAAACTTAAAGTTATATGTAAATATTAGCCATTATCATTATTGTTATTATTATCCACAATACCATGACCATGGAACCTTTTCATCTGACTTGCAGATGAAGCCTTCCATGTGTGTTGTCTCCTCTATTAAAATATGGGCTCCCTGAGAGCAATGTAATTCTGTTTTATTTCTATCCCCAGCAATTAGTATGTGATTTGCATAAAGTAAACACTTAATAGATTACTTTTAATTCATTCTTTCAACATCATGTTATACTATCTCATGCCTAGGCTTTTTTTTATTCTAAAATTAAGATCACATTATCATAAGCTGAATAAAAACAGCTTTTACAAAAATATTTGATGGAAAAAATTTAAGTTTAAGTACATGTTGCATATCAGGAAAATATTGCCAGCTAAAGCTTCAAAAACTAATTTGTTTAATAATCAAGACACCTAGTATTTACTATAACTAGAAATTTCATAGTATTTTCTCAACAACCCAAATCATTTATTATTCCAAGTTAAATTACAATGTCAAATGGTCACTTTGTGTTGGTACAACAAATAACTGAAGAGTAGAATATGAACTAGAAAGATTTTTAGAGGTAATTAATCCAACCTCTTCGTTTCACACATGAGGAAACTAAGACTCAGTGAATAAATGACTTTTCTATAATCAGTTGAGTTAGTTTCCATAGTTTTTATATATAATTTTTTTTATTTGTTTCAAAACTATTTGGTAAATTTGTTTCATATCTTTTTGTCTGTTTCAAACATCAATCTTCAGCCCCAGATTTGGAGTCTAAAGTAGTTTCCAGATATAGGAAAACCATTTACCTGTTAAATGACCTGATGAAACTCATTGAAGTTCTCTAAGATTTAGTTTCCTCTTCTGTAAAAAAGTGGTAATAATAATAATAATAATATCTGACTATCTCAAAGTGTAGTTATGAGATATAAATGGGATGGTATTTGTGAACAGCAAAGCACGATGCTTTAAATTTAGATTATTTGTTGGTAACAATATGATGAAATAACTATATAAAGTTGATGTGAATTTTTATGTTTTGCTCTTAATTTTGAATGGTATCCCAGAAGGTCATGGTATAGTCCCAATAGTAGAGGCATTATTAATCAACTGCATTTAATTCTTTCAGTTTTGTGACTTAAAGAATTAGAAAACATAAGAGAGACATAGTCCAATCCTTGGCATCAAGGGTTCACTTAAAGGAAGTATGCTGGTAAATTTTTGCTCTCTGGGGAAAATGAATTCATAACATACTTTTATGTTTAATCTGTATTATCAACATTTCTCCATAACTTTCTTATATTTAAATGGTCAATAAAACAACAAATCAAACAATGATCTTTAGCATTTGCATATTTCTGAGATTTCAATGATCACCCTGAAAATTTAACAATCATTTCTTACAAGCTGGTTTAAGCTGGCTCCTATACACCCCTGAAGTGCATCCAGGGCAGGGCATATACTTAGGAAAATTTTTAAAAAATACACATCACTAAGAACAACAACAAGAAAAAAAGTCCAAGCTAAAGGCAAAATGTTTGAAGGATTAGTCCACAAAAGAGTAGGGTAGAATTAATCCAACCCAATTCTTTTGTATATCTTAGGGTCTTTGCTCTTCAAGATTCCTTTTCCTAATACAAAAACTAATTCATTCCTTTTCTGAAAGACTTTAATCGCTACGAAAAATTATAAACAATAACAACACTTTACTCATCCCATATCTCTGAGCTCCTTGTGAGGGAAATCTTTTTTATGGAAGTCACCACTAAGATATTAGTCTTAACCATAGTAACTTCAGCTTCCTTTCTTTGTCAACTTCCCAGTCACAGAGAAAATAGAGTTTCAAAATTGCTAACCAAGTTACATGGACAGGTGTTCCAGAAGCTAAATCCTATCAACCCAGCTGGGAATCCCAGAACCTTTGGGCTGAAAGCAAGATGATGTATCATAATCATTTTGTACCTGTTAAGGCAGAATTGTTTTCATATATTACTCTGTTTCCATCAGGAATTGTTTTGCCTTGGGTTGCCACTGATCCTTCTGGTCCAAATTACATTTTCAGTAGTATTCTCAAATTACAGAAAAAAATTTTCACCTGAGAAATTATTGTTTAGTTTATCAGCCTTTTTTGGCTAATGATTTTAAAATGCAAAGAATGGAGTGAATTTCTACATTCTTATCTTTGTTAACACTCAAGGTTCACAACATTCTAAATAAGAAGCAACATGAAACTGGACAGCTATTTCATGTTCAAATTAAATAGAAAAATGCACATTGGAGAACCAAACAGCCACCATTCCTTGTGACTATTTTTTTCACATTCAATTCCAGACCATGGCTCTTCTGCCTCTCTTACTTTCCTGAGCCTGACTAACTTGTAACACAGGAAGATAATCCAATAATAATTTAAGAAGTACCTACTATGTGTAAGACTTTTTGGAGGATGCTGAACATTTGAAGACAGTGAAAAACAGCCTCCAACATACTATCCTAGAGAGCTATGAAACATGAACAAATAATTCTGTGTATTTCAATTTGAGGTAATAGAAAACTAAAAACTACTAACTGTTCTTCATATAATATGGCTGTTTTAATTTGGCTCGTAGAGAGTTAAGAATAGATATCTGTAGCACCTCCTGCCCCCACCCCCAACCTAATCTTCTCCAAGCAAGAATTGATTCTTACTAGTAAGGGAAACATGGGATTGAGGCCAAGGATTGGTCACTCTGCTCTCCTCGAAGTGGGAATGTTGGAACTGAATTATAACTATCTGCTCCCTTAAATACTGTTAGTCTAGAAAAGATGTGTCAAACATGTAGCCCAAGAGCTACTTGTGACTCACAACATAGAGTAAAATTCAAGTAGATTAAAATGTAATTGGGAAATATTTAACAGAGCAAATAAAAATACAATAAAAATAGATGATATTGTTTCTTTTCTTTTTTTTACCCTTGTACTTCGGTGTATTGTCTCATAGGTGGAAGATTGGTAAGGGTGGGCAATGGGGGTCAAGTGACTTGCCCAGGGTCACACAGCTGGGAAGTGGCTGAGGCCAGGTTTAAACCTAGGACCTCCTGTCTCTAGGCCTGACTCTCACTCCACTGAGCTACCCAGCTGCCCTAATTTTATTTTCTAATATACAGCCCATTAGGATCTTTATTTGTTTGACATCATTGACCTAGTGGAAGTACTTTATAGGTTCAAACTAAACTCCTGATTATGAGGGAAGGATACAGGAGGAAATAGCAAAACCAGGAAACAAACAGGAGTCCAAATTGGCAAGGGCACTGATTATATCAAAGTTCCCTGAAATATAAATAGCAAATGCCCCCATGAAGCAGTACAAGACCCTCTAAGGAGGTCACAAAATTGGCCGAAATCTGTGGCTATTTTGAGTACATTTTTTACATCAATACATTCACTTTTTTCAAAGTAAAAGTTCAAATCATTGTCAATGAAATTGAGACTAACAGAAAATTTGTTTTCCAACTAACAGCAAATGCTGCAGAAGAGTTATCTGATATAATAAATGCAAAAAGAATATAATTCACATCAACACATGTTGACTCAAGGTGAGCACTGATTGAGACTGGCACTGGCACTTGACTTGGGCCCATGAAGAGGACAACAATGCTAAAAAGAAAATATGTAAATACATTTCAAATACTTCCACTTAAGAAGGCGATAAAAAGATCTAAAGACATATCTGAAGACCTTTGTGCTCAATTAATTGAGAAACTAAAATATTTTTAATTTCAGAGAGATAAAGCAACAAATGAAATTAAAGATATTCATTTAATCATCTATGTACAATATGGTGTTAAAACATGGCAAGGAAGATCTGTTACTTTGTAAATCTATTTATGACAGTCAAGAGAAATTTTCAATATCTTTGGTGGGTTTCATAAGAAAAATTATATGTATAAAAATTATACTGAACTCTGTGCTGATAGAGCTCAAATACTTAATAGAAATAAATAGAGCTCAAAAGCACTGGGTCAAAATGAGGTGCCTTGTACAATTTGGACACATTACATGCTTCATAGGAAATTACTTGTATTGAAAAATAGGAGTAAGAAGCTTCAACTAGTTTTTTCAAGTTGTTACAAGAAGAATTAATTTCATAAAACAAAATGGCAGTCCTTTAAAAGGAAGTTTCATTTTTTTAAATTACATGTAAAAATTTTAAAATTATATGGAGGCAGAGCAAAGAACATTTCTACATTACTATGAAACACACTGGATTTCTTACAGCAAAGTACTTTAAAGGGTGTTCATACTAAGAAAAGTAATTGCCATTTTTACTTCTTTTAATAATAATGAAGGAAATAAATTTTACAATAAATATTTTGTTATAAACTATCCAAATTTGTTCTGTTTTTTAAAATCTAATTATGCTAAATAAAACAATTCAAAGTTCTCAAAAACATACTCACACGGGGGCAGCTGGGTAGCTCAGTGGATTGAGAGCCAGGCCTAGAAATGGGAGGTCCTGGGCTAAAATCTGGCCTTGGACACTTCCCAGCTATGTGACCCTGGGCAAGTCACTTAACCCCCATTGCCTAGCCCTTACCACTCTTCCACCTTGGAGCCAATACACAGAAGTTAAGGGTTTTTTAAAAAAACATACTCACATCCAAAAAGTATATTTATTAAAAAGTTAGAACTAAGAATAAATTTACAAAATAAAATTTTTGATGTATTTCAAAATTTAAAAAAAACTGTCCCAGAAATTAAATGGCAAAAGTGACGTTCTTATTGTAAATCATTTGACTAATGTTTAAATAATCCTAATTTTACTTTGAAAATTAGGATTTTTGCACATATAAGAAAAAATCTTCTGCAATGGACAAATATATCTTTTCTTACTCATGAACAAGAATAGATAATAACCTTGTCTTGTGATATACACTGAAATAGAATTTGAACCTGATAATCTTAGGTTTGAGATATTAGTGAATTAAGAACTCTCTGACTTAAGAAAGCAATACAGATGTCATTGTTATAGCTTATTTGTTTTCTTTTTTAGCTGTTAAAATATGGATCTCAATTAGTTTTTGAAAAAATGAAAATAGCAATATCAATGACAATGTTTTGAGAAATGTTCACCTAAAGAATGTCTACCCTCACATCAATAATGTTATTATCATTATTTACATAAATTATAAATATGAACCTTATGAAGAATATTATCAAAAATATGCATGTTCTTTTCCTGTTATGATATTTGTTCTTCGAGTAAAATTAATTCTTATTTTAATTCAAATAATATATGAACTAAAATTTTTTCTATAGATTGATTTATAAGATTTTGGAAAGTGACTTATGACCATTTTTTAAGGCTAGGGCTTTCTGTTGTGTTTAGGCTTGAAATGAAGGGATTCCTGATCCTTCTACTGAGTGGCAAAGAAACTTTGACCTGTTCTGTTTTTGACCTTGCCTATTTTGCCTTCTTTAGACAAACTTGTGACTCCCTCTTCCTAAAGTACAGAAATCTGATCAGAATAGCTCACTGAAGTCCTATATTCCTGAGCAAAATAAATCCTCCATTTTCAGTCCCTGGGTGACTTGGATTATAGGCATTGGCCACTGCATCTAATGACAACTTTTTGTAAAAAATAAGGGAGAAAGGAGCAATCTCTATCATTTGGAAGCCACTGGAATGTAAATGGGAGTAATAAAAGACTTTATAGGCAGGTTTAAACAAGAATCAGTAGTCTGTATTTTATTTAGTAGTCAATGGGAACCATTGAAAATATTTGAGTACCGAAGTGTTGTGGTCAAAGCTATCCATTAGGAAAATTATTCAGGTAGGAATATGAAGGATAGATTGAGCTGGGGACAGAATAAGGGCATGAAAACCAGCTAAAAGGAAATAAAACTCAGTACAAAAGAGTAATGAGACCTTGAGCTAGAGTACTAATAGTGAAAGTATAGATAATGAACCAGATGTTAGAGAGAACTGTAATAAGTACAAACAAGAAGACTGACAACTGATGGTATTTCTAGGATGAAACAAAGAAAAGAATAAAGTTTCAAGGTTATAAGCCTGATAATATAATACTCCCATTGAAGTTAATAAAACAATTTAATTAGAGGAAAGGTCTGGAGAAAAAAGAATGGAAAGGAAGATGGCATTCTGTTTTAGATATGTTAAGGTAGAACTATCTGGTAGGACTGGTATTCTGAGGAGAGGTGCAAGTAAAGACATATTTTGAGGAGTCATCTTCAAAGATATCATAACCAAATGTATGGGAGAAAGTACAGGGAAAGATGGGTACATAGGACAAAAATTTAGAGGATCCTCACATTGAATAGAGATGGGGAGGCTATTTTTAAAGAGCTTGCAAAACATACAGAGAAGGAAAAGAAAAGTAGGACAAATATGTGAGTCAATGGAATGGAAGTTAAGGATGGTTAGAGTATCTAAAAAGGGGGATATCCTTTGGTCCATACTGTCAAATGAAAAAAAAATCCAAAGACTTTAAGGAAAGAAATAAATACCAGTGGGTTAGGAAATACATAGGTTATTAGGAATCCTTAAGAGAATTAGTTCAAGTGTACCGGGGTGGGGAAAAAAAGTCACTATTCAATGGTTTCATTAGTAGTGACAAGGAAGCAGAACTAGTAAATGTAGATAACTCTTTTTCATCTGATTTTCTAATAGAATTTGTGTCATTATTCTAATATTTGTGTTTTCTGTTTTGCTTCTTTTTTTATTTATTTATGTGTTTGTTTTTGAAAACCCTTACCTTCCATCTTGGAGTCAACACTGTGTATTGGCTCCAAGGCAAAAGAGCAGTAAGGGTAGGCAATGGGGGTCAAGTGACTTGCTCAGGGTCACACAGCAGAGAAGTGCCTGAGGTCAGATTTGAACCTAGGACCTCCCATCTCTAGGCCTGATTCTCAATGCACTGAGCTACTCAGCTGCCCCCTCTGTCTTGCTTCTTGAAGAATTCATTAGCAGCAATTTCATTCTAAGTGACTTTTCCATATTTTAAAATCCTCTTTACTCTTGCAGAGATCTTCTCTAGCATCCAATTTTATACTCTAATGAAGAAGCTAGGAGATGGACATATATCTACTAGAAATAGGTAGTAATTTATCTGTTTATTTTCTGTGGCTGCTTTCATATTACACTACTAACCAATAAATACTCTGCTACTCCCCTGGAAGACTTCCTTTAGTTCACAATATAATATATATGTATATGCATACATATATATTTAAAGATCTTACCATATATCAGAATAAATAATGTATATTGGTTCCAAAGAAGAACAGTAAAGGCTAGGGAATGGAAGTAAAGTGCCTTACTCTGGGTCACACAGCTAGGAAGAGTCAGAAGCCAGATTTGAACCCAGAACTTCTCTTCTCTAAGTCTGACTCTTAATCCGCTAAGCTACCTAGCTGTCCCCTATAATACATATTATATTAGAGAGGTAGTATTGTGTAGTACATAGACAGAAAATCATGGAGTCAGGAAGACCTAGGCTCATTTACTTCTAGTAATTTGGCTGGGTGAGATAAGAAATCACCTCATCTTTTAGTGTCTCGATAAACTCTCTAAGGCTCTAAGTTCCATAAAGTTATCCACTATATCAGTGGAGGAAATTCCCAAATTAGGAAATTCCAACCCCAATGCAATCCCAACTATGATCCCATCTCCCGCACATATACACAAATCACCTAGATAATGTGTCTCTGTTTTCTCCTGTCTGATATTACTAGTAAAGAGGTGGGAGAACAACCCTCATTAAGGTGTCAATAGAGATTACTATTATATTTTTTCATAGATTTGTCCATCCATCTGTAAATACTATACATTGATTTTTAGGGTTTTAAGTCTGATAATCCATAAGAATCTACATCAAAGAATGCTCATATTGAATATTTTCTGAATCATTCTTTTAAAATAGTCATAAGCCAAAACTTTTTCATGTTTTCAGCCTTCAGAATAAAAATTTTCAAGGGGAACAAAAGAGAAGAAAATCCATGGGAGTTATCTAGAATTTAAAAGGATCTCAATGTTGTATTTTTTTCCTTGAATTTTCTGTTTATTTGCTTCTGGATCTCCACATCTCTTAGGCTGCTTAAAGAATTCCCAACATCTGTCAAATTAAATAGGTCCACTTCTTTACACTCTGAAGTTTCAGTGATTAAATACTTATCTAAAATCAAGCATTTCACAACATGATAAGCATGGAAATATTTTTGTATGATAACACATATACAAGTCATATTATATTATTTATCATTTTAGGAAGGGGTAAGGAGTGGGAGGTAGGGAGCAGACAGGTATTGTAACATGTTGGAAAATGGCAACTGAAAATTGCTATCAACATATCTGGAAAAAGGCAAAAATTAAAAAAAACCAATCAGGGACTTCCTCTCCCTTTTACCTTATATCTCAACCTTTTTCACTAAGGAAGGAAAAGACAAGGACAAAACAAAAATATCTTGAGCTCATTTTTGGAAAGTCCTCTTGTGTGCAGAAATAAAAGCAAGAACATATTTAAGTATTATCTTAAATTCTGAGACACAATTTTTCCCTCACTGTTAATCCTTCCAGTCAGTAGTATGTACAGAATAGGTCTTACCACAAAGCATTAAAGCAGCTAATACTCCCTTGGCCTGATTGGCAAACATCTAACTGCAGTGTTTTAGTGCCTTCTTGTGTTAAAGCCTAGAAGTGCAGTTAGTATAATATACATAAATGTTCAGTGCATCAATTCCTTTTTGCAACATATTTTCTATGGGATTTAGGTTCTATATCTATACTAAACAGAACTGAATGGACTATGGAAAAGGCAAAGCAAAACTTATCACCATTCTCTTATATTCTAAATTAATCCTATTAGGACCTTAGTAAAATATCCTAATCATCTATTCCAATTCCCTCCTCCTACCAAAAAAAGCAAATAAAAATGCAACAATATACAAACATTTATTTGTAGACATTGGTAAACAATCTGTCATTTGGGGTGCTAATTTATAAGATTCCTCCCTTAAATCCACAGTAACAAATACTAAATAAATTCAAATTGTCATGATTATCCCAAATATTTACAAATGATTTTTAAATAATATTCCAAATGTATTAGAGTATTGCAAGTGTATCACCATCTTAAAAGGAAAAAATCAAAAGGACTTTTTGGCTTGAGAGATTTTCTTCTTTTTTCCTATCAAATTTACTGGACTTCTGTCTGGATAATTTTGTATCATGTAGTCATCCTTGATTAGGAAAACTTGCCAAATTTGGAGTCACAAAAGGCATAGGAATTGATCTTACATAAGCAAGAAAAGTAATATCTTAGAGTACAGTGAAAGCACATTTTTATAAATTATTTCTTCCACGACACTGAAGTACCTTATAGTCTAACACAGGAGAAAAGTGACTAATTTATTCTGTTCTTCAAGGCTATGATTAGACCCATAAATATCTAGTTAAGCTTAAAAGGTACAAAATAAAAAATAGACAAAACAGCTTCCAAATGAAATGTAACCCTAGAAAAATATTTTAAACTATGAAGATTTTAAAAGTGGTCTAAGCTATTCTGGAGAAATTTATGCTTAATAGTATTGAATAAATAAAATAATGCTCTAATGAGAAAGTTTCTTAGAAGCAAATTGATCTTAATTTCTAGAAGACAATCAGTGAAATCCAAGCTTACAATCCTATCAATCAATCAATCCATCAACAAGCATTTGTTAGTCATTTATTATGTGCAAGGCAGACAACTAATTATTGGGAGTAATAAAGACAAAAATGAAAAAGTCTTTGATATTGAGGAGCCAATATTCTTCTTAAGAAGGAAACCTAGGCATAAACAAATATCCACCATAAATACATGAAATATCATAAATACAAGGTAACTTTTGAGGGGGAGAGTACTAGCTAAAAGAATTCAGATATGGGTACTGTGATTAAATATGTGGCAATCTAGCTAAGTTCCAAACATCTTGTATTTTTGTATAAAAATGCTTTGCAGACCTTCTTTAATAGACAATGAGGTTTCAGGCTGCTTTGGTGCAAAGAGTACCTGTACCACCTGAAATAACAGATCCTTGCAGCACTGAAGTAGAAGAGTGCTGAATAGGACTGAAAACAGTTAATCACCCTAAAGCTGCATTTCCATATGGGAATTCTTGGAGAGGGAGATACTGAGCCACTGTGTCTGATTTCACAAATGTGGCAATTTCTCTTTATGAAATATTATGTCACAATGATAATAATATGCTCAACAGCTAGGGAACATTTTCCCTAACATCTTAAGAATTTTTATCTTTTTTTTTTACTTCAGAAATTAGAAACTAAAATGTATCTGATCCTAAATTATTACTTCATTTTGGTTATTTCCAAAGTGAATTGTCTTTATGGAACTTGGAGAATCAGCATGGTAGGGCAAGAAGAGTGTTAAATCTGAAATCAGTGAACCTGGGCAGATATTCAGGTTGTACTATTTACTATTTGTATAGCCTTGGATAATTTACTTAACTTTCCTGGGACTCTGATTCCTTCTCTGTAAATTTAGTGTTTGGATTAGATGTTATAGAAGGTCCCTTCATGTTCCAAATCCTATATATGGTTTATTTTAATAGAAAATAAATTAAAGGTAAGGGCAGCTAGATGGCACAATGGACTAAGAGCCAGGCCCAGAGATAGGAGGTCTGGAGTTCAAATCTGACCTCATCCACTTCCCTAGCTGTGTAACTCTGGGCAAGTCACTTAACCCCATTGCCTAGCTCTTACTGCTTTTCTCTTCTGGAATCAATACAAAGCATTGATTCAAAGATGAAAGGTAATGGGTTTTTAAATACAGGAATGTAAAAATAATATAGTATGCTATGTATTGAAATTTGCCTGAATGCAAATACTTATTAATAAAGCATAGGCATTTGCATTTGTACCTAATGTCATTTCTAATGAAGTAGGTATTCCCTGGGCTAATCATTTAACCTCTATTTGCCTCAGTTTCCTCAACTGTAAGATGGGGACAAATAGCAGGGTTGGTATAAGTGTTTTGATGAAATAGGACCTGATATTCAGACTCTAATAAAATTTATTAGGATTATTTAAATAGGTAGAAGATGAGAGAGAGATAGAAAAGGGCCCTAATCTACCTTTTCCATGTGGCTCTTCTAGCAGACTCTGGCACTGAAGTTTGTAAGCAGAGTGCCAGAGACTGAGAGTGTGCAAACTCCCTGCTTAGCCTTTTTATAACCTGACTTGCCTGCTCCTGTCATAGAAATCTGGGTCAAGTTCAAGCAGATACTAGGTTTGCAGGTAGTCAGCAGGAGATGATGTCACCTGTGGGACCCCAGAAAGGGGGCAGGGTAAATTTCCTTCACTCAACCCATTCCTCCTGCCCCCATTCTTTGGGAGACCAGCATGTTAAATCTCCTCACTTGTGTTTTTTAGGATATTAACATGTCAGGTCTCCCCAATGAATCATTCCAAATATGAAGCCTATACATTTAAAGATACTCTCACTAGAGGAGTATAAGATATTGTACCTTACATAGAAGCAATTGCCATAATTTGGGGCATAAGAGGGAAGTTTACAATCAGAATAAATGATAACTTCAACCCCCTTCAGTTCAGTTCATTATATCAAAAAGTTCATTCTGGATCATTTGATATAGTGTGTGATTTTTTTGTAGGCATCCTCATGGTATCTTCTCCAGAAGATTCACTTTCTTGGTTCGGGGTGTTAGCAATTTTCTTTTCCTAAAATTACTTTAAAAGATTTTAAACTTTGCATTTTAGGATAATTATACAATTCTTCCCCCAGGAGGGTGTTGACCAAGACTAGAATCATCCCAGGATGCATGGCTGAGCTATGAAATATATAAATCAATTCTCAAAAAAAAAGACAGAATAGAAAAATTCTAGATTATATATAATATACTTATATGTGTGTGTATCAAAATCGTATGTGTATAAAATTGTGAGTAAAAATAAAATTGTAACAAGTTCTTGAATCACCAGCAAGGCCCAACTGAAGTAGCTTATATACTACAAGCCTGCAAGACAATTGCAGAAATACTGCACTTAACCATTTGAAGCCAGGACTACAGCAAATTACCATGCTATAAAAGAGAAAAGGAACAAAAATCTGAAGTAAAAGGGAAGTATGATTCCCTGGTCTGATTTTTTCCCTTCTATCACAGGGAGAGGGAAGCCAAAATGAAAGCCAAACAAAGGTACTTGTTGAAACTAGGCACAGGGAAGTCCAACATCTGGAGTCACCAAAAAGCCACTTCCTCTAAAGGGAAGACAAGCCCTCTGTCTTAGCATAGATCCTTATCAGCTTCACAGGGAATGCTGGTTTCCTTTGTGTTGTGCTTCTTTGCACTGTGCAGTAGCTCATTAGCAATCCTTTCCTCTGAAAATCAGACACAAATATTAAAGTCCTATAATACTTAACAATTAATGGAAAATTTCCATAGTTTAAAGTAGTGATTCCCAAAGTAAGTGCCATCGCCCCTTGGTGGTTGCTGCAGTGATCCAGGGAAGGTGGCAATGGCGACAGGTGCATTTATCTTTCCTATTAATTGCTATTAAAATTTTTTTAAAAATTAATTTCCAGGGGCACTAAGTAATTTTTTTCTGGAAAGGGGGTGGTAGGCCAAAAACATTTGGGAACCACTGGTCTAAAGCTTTTTGTTATGCAATGTTAATAGGGCTAATAGGCATTGTAAACTTTTCCTTCAAAAACAAAAACATTAATTCTGATTCCATATATTCAAGCTAAAAAGAAAAGAAAAGAAAAAGAAAAAAACAAATTCCAATTAGAAAGAAAGAGAAAAATAATATTAAAAAATTAAATCATATTGCATATCCCATTAGACAATGGGTCAGCCAAACAGAGGCATAACAAAAGGATTTCTCACTTAAAAGCAAGATCTATTTCCTCTCTAATTTGGCCATGATCCATGGTGTGAGTGTACATAATTTTTTCACCTGGTAAAAGCTTGTTATAAGCTATAGCACAACAGCTAATCAGATTTCTAAAGAGTATTACACTTCACAAAATTAGAAGAGCCCATTTGGGTACAGTAGCAAACAAACTGGTTCCCTATAGCCATGAGAGGTTCCACCATGTACCATCAGGTGCCACATGAGTCTCTACAGCAATTTGCTGAGTGTCATTTAAAATCCTTTGAAGTTCATTGATATTTGTCACAGTTTCTCCAGATCTATTTACATAAGAACAAATATGATTGATTAATAATGGCATACTCACCTCCTGATGCAACTGTAAGCATATCAAGTCAGCTGATTTTGTAGAACTGTTTTTGTTAAGGAGTCAATCTCTTCCTACAGGAAAGAGATGGCCTTAGTAGTTCAGGAGATGGCTTAAGATGTATCTTGAGGACGCTTCTGAATTTAGCCTTGACCTTTTGGGTATAGCATGCCACCAAGAACCTAGATTCCTGGCTATGAACTTGTTTATTACACTCCCTCCTCTCTGGAGTAATACAGGTGACATCATCTGCTGTTGACTACCTGCATATCTGGTGTCAACTTGAACTTGACCCAGGTGGCTAGGACAGGAGCATAGGAATCAAGAGGTTATAAAATGGGCTAAGCAAGAAGTTTGCACACTCCTTGCCTCTGGTGCTCTGCCTACAAATTGCCATGCCGGGGTCTAATGGAGGAGTGATGTGGAAAAGTCAAATTAGGGCCCCTTTTCTCTCTCTCTCTCTCTCTCTCTCTCTCTCTCTCTCTCTCTCTCTCTCTCTCTCTCTCTCTCTCACACACACACACACACACACACACACATACACACACACACACACACACCTTCTACCAATACAAATAATCCTAATAAATTTTATTAGAATCTAGGGATCAACACTTATTTTAATCAAAACAGTAGTATCAAATGACATAATTGTAGAACACTTAACAAAGTGTCTGTCACATAGAAGATCTTTGTTCCCTTCCTTCCCCTTCTTCATGCAAAATACTTTGTGCATAAGAAAAAGGAGGGAGATAAATGAAAGAAACAGAGGGAGAAAAAAGTGGGAGGAATCAATAAGTCATTAAGCATTTATTAAGCACTTGTGACATGCACTTGTGTGCTATATGTCTAGAAAACAAAAACAAAAGTCAGTCTGACTTAAAGGAGTTGATATTTTAATGAAAAAGAACTTGTGTCCCTTACTAATTTATGCTGGTCACAGAAAACTGGCAGCTGAGTTCGTATGAACACTTTGGGCTTGAGGTCACCACTGCAGCAGTTGGCAAAGTTGGGATGTGGAGGAATGTGGGAAATGATGTTGCAGTGTTGCAGTAGGTATGAAAGTTGAGACTCAGATCTAGAACAGAAATGCAGTTATCTAACAGCATTAGAGAAGTTAGAGCTTCCACAGTGGGAAAAGTTTGAAGCAGATAGTGTTGATGACCTGGAAACTAGCAAGCTTCTGAAAGCTCTATCAGCTGGTGAATTGAAAGAAGGAAAAACTCTCCTCCCACAGTAATTCTTTGTTCCCAGTGGATATAGTTCACTGACTCTAATTTCAAATGCGTAACTCCTTCCCATAATTCTTTTACCTCCTGTGAAAAGTAGAAAAGACGAAAGATGTTTTCCATTTTGAGAATCATCAATGACAGTTGATTTGTCCTATCAATGTTGTCCTGTGTGTGGCCATGGGATTTATTGTATAATAATAATGACTGTATTATTAATACTAATATAGAAGTTTGTGAACAAGAAAGGGAAACTTCAGAATAAGGATAAAAAGCAAGTATCACTTTTTTTTTTCCAATTTAAGACTTGGCGCATATTCTCTGTCAAACACTAACCACTGATGACTTCCTTCCTGCTCAGACCTTTTAAGCCTGAGGCTTGGTAGATTAGAACTATAAATCATCAATAAGCATTCATTGAGCATCTACTATGGGCCAGGCCCTGTGCTACACTGTGCATTGTGGCTGAAAAGAAAAAGGTAAAAGATAGTTTTTGCCCTCAAGGAGTTCACAATCTAAAGGGAACACATAAAAGAAAACTGAAAATGAGAGAGGGAGATGGTAAAGTCCAGAAGAGTGTAGCAAATGGGAAAGGAAGAGGAATCTATTAGAGAAGAGCCATAAAAAGGTGTCTTTTGGGGTAAAGACACCCAGTTTCTTGCAGGCTTGTAGAAAGCAAGACAGATTCTTTACTGCAAACTGCTATCGTTTCTGCAGTGCTATGTGTCTTCTGGGAAAACTCACAAAGTGTACACCTTTTTTACCTGCCTGTACTAATCAACTAACATTTAATTTAAATGGAAAAAATATATAGGAGGGCGAGGGGGGTGGTTAGAAATCAAGAAAAAGTTACCAGATGAAAAATTCTAATTTTGCCCAAAAGCATCAATATTTTAATTTAATTCTTTAGCATATTAAGTTACATGAGAGAATAAAAATTATTCTCTGAACCAACTTGAATTCCATCTCAAAGTGAAGCAACTACAACTGCATTAATGGAAGAAAGAAAAAGGCGAAGAGAAATTCTGATTAGTGTGAATAATGAATTCTATGAGGTGGTTGAATTATTTAAATTTGCACTGCAGATTTCCATTAAGCTAAAACTAATTGGTAGATTTTACATTATTATATCTTTGAATAATGCAAGTTTAAATGCATGCAACCACTTCACAGGAATCATCATTCATACTAATTGGAACCTGGCTGTATTAGGGTTGTTCTCCTTCCTTTCTCACCATCCAAGTGCAGAACACATTTTTCTCATAGCAACAAACTTTGGAATGGTGCTTAGATTCCCAGGTTAGCTCGCAAGACTGAATTTGACACAGAATATGGTTGAAATATTATAAAAAGGACAAAAAAGAAAAAGAAACAAAAACAAACATTAAGAATAGAGAAAACTGGAGATGAGAAACCAAAAGCAGAAAATTAGAGCAACTAGTGAAGGACAGAGAAAAGAAAAAGAATGGGAAAACAAAAGATCCCTAGAATCAAAGAAGATGAGGAGGAAATGATATAGAACAATGACAGCAAGTAGGTTTATTTAAAGGAAACATATAAGATATTGAATTCAGGTATATTGTGATAATTTTTTCTTCTAGAACCTCTCTCTGAAAATACCAATCAAAATATAAATGTCTGCAAATTAAAGTCAAAAGAGAAATGAGTACAGCATAAACGTATTAACTAAAGCATATCAACAAACTTTTGGATAACAATGACATTTCTAAATCATAAATATTTCTTCAAAGGAATTGTTTTATTGAGTAATTTTCTGAAAAACAAATTGAAGACTAGTGCCAGGAAATTATTATAATGGATGTTAGAATATAACAGCTTTTTAAAAAAATTAAACTGGGGGCAGCTGAGTAGCCCAGTGAGTTGAGAGCCAGGCCTAGAGACAGGAGATCCTAGATTCAAATCTGGCCTCAGATACTTCCCAGCTGTGTGACCCTGTGCAAGTCACTTGACCCCCATTGCCTACCCTCACCACTCTTCTGCCTTGGAGTCAATACACTGTATTGGCTCCAAGACAGAAGGTAAGGGTTAAAAAAAATTTAAACCTTCAGCAAATGCAAAGGCTTTTTTGATGTTTGATGTTCTTTGTTTCTTTCTCTTTTGTCCTTTTTTTCTTTTAATTCCCCCTTTCTTTCCCTTCCTTCCTTCCTTGCTTCCTTTCTTCCTTCCTTCCTTCCTTCCTTCCTTCCTTTCTTTCTTTCTTTCTTTTTCTTTCTTTCTTTCTTATTCTTTCTTTCTTTCTTTCTTTCTTTCTTTCTTTCTTTCTTTCTTTCTTCCTACCTTCCTTCCTTTCCTCCTCCCTTCCTTTCTCTCTCTCTTTTTTCTTTTCCTCTCTTTCTTTGTCTTTTTTCTTTCTCAGAACTACAAAATACCTTCCACAATAGAACATCTAAAAAACCATCTGCCTGTGGTATTGGCCTATAGGGGATTTAATAATGCTATGTGGGTAATATGAGAATTTCCTGATGGTACAAATTGTTCAGTATCAGGTTGGGTCACTAAGGGAGGCTATGTATAATGCATCCTTGGTATTCCTTAAAATTCAAAGCTTTGCATTACTTTATTCTGGTTGGCTGGCAGTACTGGTAAATTCTGATTTTATCATGTATGTCAATCAAAAATAAGTTTCATCTACAGCCCTCTGATCCCCTTTTGGCTACATCAAAAACTCAGATTCAGTAGAGAGTAATAGGATAGCATACAGTCACTGCTCCATGATCAAAACTCAGTCCAGTATTTACCATTGCTAGTATTATCTCTCATTTTATAAATTTTTAGTTTTTGTACTCTGGCCCCTATATTACCATTATCTTCCTATGCCTCCTTTCTTTAATTTGGCTTCTCCAGGGATTTATTTCTGGTCTATCTGAATTATAGCACTTACTGGTCCTTTGTTCTTATTGTTATGAAGTTGTTGTTCAGTCATATATGACTTTTCATGGCCCCATTTGAGGTTGTCTTTTAAGAAATATGGCAATGATTTGATATTTCCTTCTCTAGCTCATATTATAGATAAGAAAACTAAGGAAAACAACATTAAGTATCTTGCCCAGTGTCACAAAGAGAGTAAATGTCTGAGGCCATATTTGAATTCATGAAGATGAATCTTCCTGACTTCAGACCCAGCATTTTATTCACTTTACCACCTAGCTGCCCCAACAATAACAACAAAAATCCTGACCTTTTTTTCTCCTAGTATTATATATCTGTTGATGGAA
The DNA here is from genome assembly GCF_016433145.1 of Gracilinanus agilis. NCBI lineage: Eukaryota > Metazoa > Chordata > Mammalia > Didelphimorphia > Didelphidae > Gracilinanus > Gracilinanus agilis. Next base: position 415,465,588 of record NC_058133.1, on the reverse strand, counting down.
GATGGTGTTAATGGCAGGTCTAATGCTGGTGTCCTGTTAATTCAGATTTGATACTGGAACAAAAAAAGGCACTTTAAAAGTCACTGATCAATTAACAAAAAGAAATTTAATTAGGTGTAATTCAGCAAGGATATGGAGCAAGGATAAGCAATAAGAAAACAAGAGCACTTGTCTTTTATAGTTACCTATCCCATATCCACATAGAAACCATATCTTCTCTTATGTGGTCTTCAGATATTCACCAAATGTGAATGGGCCCTACTTCTTATGTATGGGATCTCTTATGCCCCTAGATGATCAGGAAACTATATCTAAAAAGGTACAGCTTGAGTTTTAACCCACTTTCAGGTCAATAAAATCCTAGCTTTGTTACTTTTTCCTAAACCCTATAAGGTGAGAAGGAAGAGAGAGAACAACCTTGGCAGATAATGATCCTCATCACGAATCGATATTATCAAGAATAACTCTATCTCTCCAGTTGCCAAGGCTTTCAACCTTAGGCTAATTTCTTAACCTTCACACTCACTCACCATTCAAATCCAATCAATTGCCAAATGTTATCATCTCTACCTACACAGCATCCCTTCCACCTATCACTATCTTTCTTCTCTTATAACTAGCACATCTAGTTCAAGCCTCAATTCTTCTTGCATAAACTACTGTAAAAGTATACTAATTAGTCTCCCTGACAAATATCTCTTCCCTTTCAGTTCCTTCAATCAGTATTCCCTGGGGCTGCCAAAATTATATTTCTAAATCTAGGATCTGATCATGATATTCTCCCTCACCCTAAAAAAATCTTCATTGGTTTCCTATTGCCACTAATATAAATACAAATTCCTCAATTAAGCATTTAAAGTCTTTCAGAATCTGGCTCCAGAATAACTTTCCAGGCTAATTGTTTCCCTTCATGAATTCTGCATTCCTGGAAAATTGTCCTACTTCAAAGTATCTCATGCACAGGTTACATATTCAGTTTCTATGATTTCACATTGTCTATTTCCCATACCTGAAGTATGATCTATTTCCATCTCTTTTTCTTAAATCTGTATCTTTTTTCCAAGTCCATCTCATGTGCTACCTCCCACCCAAAATTATATTTTTCACATATATTTTGGAAGCATTTACTATATTCATACATGTCATTTCCCCTAGTAGGAGATAAGTTTTGTGAAGGCAAGGCATACTTCCCTCTTGTCTTTGAATTTCTAGCACCAAATATAATGCTTGACATATTCTATAGTGATATTTAATAAATATTTGTTGATTAGATGATTTTTGGGTGGACAAAAAGAGATGGATCACATAAGTCTTCAAGATTAATTTTAGCCCATGGATTCTAATTTTGATTGTTCCAGTAACTTCACAAAAACAAAATAATACCTTATAAATTGTTATTATGATTTTATCTAAATTTCAATTTAGAAATTCTCTCTAAATCTTATTCCATTGTTACTATTTACATAGTGTTAGGATTTATTAAGTTATTGTCACATCATTTATTTATTTCTTGGGCAGAATCTGATCACTTTCTAACAATTTTTTAAAATTACTTAAGAAATTCTTACAAACAGGAATTGTAAAAAGAAGCATAGTAAAGAATATCGAAGAAATGAAAGACCTCCTCCCCTCCCCCAAATAAAGATGGATTGCTTACAAGACAAAAGCAAGGAACAAATGACAGACAGCCTTTGTACTTCATTTGTATCCTTAAACTGAGATTAAGAAATTTCTCTAGGGTCAGATAACCAATATTTTGGAAATCAGAGAAAGAGCTGAATGAAGCAATCTTTCTATCTCTGAGACTGAGTCTCATTTATCATTCCATGTTTCCTCACCTTTTGTGACACACTATTTCTCACATTCATCCTGCCACTATTTTAATAGTATATGATGAATATAATAAAAGAATATTCAGGTACAAAAGGCACTGACTCAATTAACAATGACTATCATCAAAGTCATTTTTACTGACAATTAAAATGACAAAAACAGTAATGTGGAGGAAGGAGAAACATCAATATATCTTTAAATTACTCATATATATGACATAATTTTTTCAAAGATTTGATCAAGAAGAATATTTTCTTGGTAGTTGTTTCAAATAGTATAAAAAAAAGAAAAAAGTGCAGTATGGATCAATTTATTTAAAAAATAAGGTTAATTGACTCAATGTAGATCCTGGGATGTGTGTTGGAAGGTCATTTATGTAAATAAAGTTGCATTAGGAAATAGGAAAAATTTAAACACAATCAAAAACTACAATTTGTATACCTTATGTCCAACTAATATATGGTTTATTTCATCTTAGGAACTATTTTCCTTTAGTTTGCCTATATCTAGAGCCTAGCACAATGCCTTATATGTGTTATTCAGTCATTTTCAATCATGTCCAATTCTTCATAACTCCATTTGGGACTTTCTTGGCAAAGATATTACAATTGTTTGTCATTTCCTTCTCCAACTCATTTTACAGATTAAAAAAAATTGAAGTAAATAGCATTAAGCAACTTATCCAGGGTCACAGAGTTAGCAAGTGTCTCAGGCTTGATTTGAAGTCAGGTTTTCCTGAGTCCAGGCCTGGCACTCTATCCACTATATCATCTAGATTCTCCCAATAAATATCTTAAAAATTAACTTGACAGAAACTTTGGTGTTGTTCGGTTGTTTTTCAATCATGTCCTACTCTTTGTGACCTCTTATTGAATTTTTCTTGGCAAAGATACTTTAGTGGTTTGCCATTTCCTTTTCCTACTAATTCTACATTTGGGGAAACCAAGGCTAACAGGATTAAGTGACTTGCCCAGGATCACACAGCTAATGTCTGAGGCCATATTTGAACTTAGGTTTTCTTGACTCCAGGTCTCACTGTATCCACTGCCCACTCACCTTATACAAGGTAAATAATTAATCTTGGTGAAAAATAGGTTTATACCACTACAGGATCTTAGGTCATCAAATCCAAAAGCTTAATTTTGTAAAGAAAGAAACTGAAACCTGGCAAGGTTAAGTTATTTTCCTAAGATCAAACTATAATGAGAATCTCAGAGTGGTTAAGTGATTTGTCTATAATTATAGAACTGATAACACTAGGTTTAATCACACCAAGCCATATTTAAACCTACAGGAATAGAAACTTAAATCCTGAAGAGTTATTCCATGTTCATGACAGGAACATATCAAAGTAAAAATTATCTTATTACAAAGATTACTCTGCCATTATTATTTAGTAGAGAAATAAGTATTGTAAGAACCAGAACTTTTGCCTTCTATAGCAGAAATAATATTTCTAAATAGAAAAACCTGAATCCATGGTGATATCTCATTATAGAAAGAAAAGAAAGATAGGTAATTGGGAATGCAAATTTACAGAGGGAAGGACAATCTGAAAGAAGAGAAGCAAAAGGCAATATACATTTTTAAATAGTCAAAATTATAATCATCTGAAAGATAGGAAGAATACAGACAATATAAGAATTATAGAACTCAGAAGAACACAAGATAAATTGAACATCATAATGCAAAATAAATGGATAAATACAGAAAGAAGATGATTAATTAGTTAATTCATAAAAACTGCTTTGAACTTCTGAACATAAAAAAAGTCCTAAAGCATAGAATCAGTATAGTATCTCAAAAAAATCTATGCTGCTTACTCCAAGATAAATAATGGTTTAATTTAGCAGTACTATTGAAAAAATAACAAACAACAAATTCTACACACATCAAGGAGAAAAATCTTCATATAAAAATGAAAAGAAATTTAAGATTATTTTTGCCCTTTCTATTATACATACAGCAGAAGATAGAATAATGTATTCTTTTTTAAAATTTTTCCCAAGCACATGGAATAACAATTTTTAACATACATTTTCCAAAATTATAAGATCCAAATTGTCTTATATGTGTCTTATAACTTATTTTTATACTGTCTGTATATCTATACTCCTTCTAACTGCTCTAATAATGATAAAATTCTTATGTTATGATTATCATATTCCCATGTAGGAATATAAACAGTTTGATCTCATTAAATCCCTTTTTCTTTCCTATTTACCATTACATGAGAGGGTAATCAATTTCATATGAGTTATGCATGTATGATAATGCAAAACTTATTGGATATTTTATGAGATTGCTATGGCCACTTACAACTATATTGGGTACATACATAATCTATTCCATTGATCCACCATTCTATTTCTTAGTCAGAACAGGATTGTTTTGATGACTGCTACTTTATGATCCAGTCTGAGATCTGAGATGGCTAGATTCCGTCATATAATTTTTTCATTAATTCCTTTGATACCCTTGACCTTCTCTTCTTCCAGTAGAATTTTGTTGCTATTTTTACTATTTTTTCTATCTTCATAAAATAATTTTAGTAGTTTGGTTGCTGTGGCACTAAATAAATAAGCAGATTAATATATAACATGTAAATATCTATAAACAGAATAAATAGATCAGTTATGTAGAATTGTTATTTTTACATTAGCTTGATCTACTCATAAACAATTAAGACTTTTCCAATTGTTTAGACCTGACTTTATTTGGGTGAAAGAGGTTTTGTAATTGTGTTCATATAATTCCTAGATTTGTCTTGGTAAGTAAACTCGGGTATTTTATATTGTTTAGAGTTGCTTTAAATAGAATTTCTCTTTCTACCTCTCACTGCTGGACTTCATCAGTAATATACAGAAATACTGGTGACTTATGTGGATTTAATTTTTATCCTGTAAACTTACTAGGTTATTATTTCAACAAGCTTTTTAGTTGGTTCTCTAAGATTCTTTGAAGTATGCTATCATATCATCTCCAAAGAGTGATAGTTTACTTTTCTCATTGCCTACTTTAATTCCATCAACATCTTTTTATCTTCTTATTGTTATTGCTAGCATTTCCAGAACAATGTTGAATAGTGGTGATAATGGACACCCTGCTTCACCCCTGAGCATATTGGGAAGGCTTCTAGTTTGTCTCCATTACAGATAATCTTGCTTATGGTTTTAAAGAGATGCTACTTATTTTAAAGCAAGTTCAATTCCTTCCTATGCTCACTAGTGTTTTAAATAGGAATGTGTGCTGTATTTTGTCAAAAGCTTTTTCTGCATCTATTAAAATAATTATGTGATTTCTGTTAGTTTTGTTATTAATATGGTCAATTATGCTGATAATTATCCTAATACTGAACCAGCTCTGCATTTCTGATGTTAATCCTATCTTGTCAAAGTGAATGATCTTTATAATATATAGCTATAACCTCCTTGCTAGTATTTTATTAATTGGTATTTTATTAGTATTTTTAAAAATAGTTTGTGTAGTATTAGATTCATTATTCTTTAAATGTTTGGTAGAATTCATTCATCTGGCACTGGGGATTTTTTCTTAGGAAGTTCATTGATGGCTTATTCAATGTCTTTTTCTGAGAAGAATTTGTTTTAAGTGTTCTATTTACTCTTCTATATTCTGGGCAATTTATATTTTTATAAATAATCATTGAGGGCAGCTAGGTGGTTCATTGAATTGAAACATGGGCTTAGAGATGGGAGGTCCTGAGTTTAGGTCTGGTCTCAGATGCTTTCTAGCTGTGTAATCCTAGACAAGTCACTTAACCCCATTACCTAGGCTTTACTACTCTTTTGTTTTGAAACCAATGTACAGTATTGATTCTAATATAGAGGATAAGGGTTTTTAAAAAAATAAACATTTTTCCATGGGTTGTAGGAATGGAAAAAGAAAAAGATCACCATAATTATCTTATTTGTATACTCTCTGTATATCTATACTCCTTGTAACTGCTCTAATAATAATAAAATTCTTATGTTATAATTATAATATTCCCATGTAGGAATATAAAGTTTGATCTCATTAAATCCCTTTTATATTTTCTCAAGTCTTATTTTGCTAAGTAGGTGGTTCTGGATTGTAAATCTAATTCTTTTGCCTTCTAGAATATTGTATTCTAATCCCCCCAGTCCTTTAATATAGAAGCTGCTATGTCTTGTGTTCTCCTGCCTGTGGCCCAATGATATATGAATTGCTTCTTTCTGGAAGGCTCCCATATTTTCTCCTTGGCCTGGGAGTTCAGGATTTTGGTGATTATATTCCTGTGAGTTTTTCATTTGGGGACTTCTTTCACATGGTGATTGCTTGATTCTTTCAGTTTTTATTTTATCCTCTTTTCATTAGTATCAGGGCAGTTTTCATAGAAAATTTCTTGTAATGTGACTTCTAGGATATTTTATCATTTTAGTTGTCTAATAATTCTTAAATTATCTCTCCTAGATTTATTTTATAGCTCAATTATATTTCAAATGAGATGTTTCTTATTTTCCTTAGTTTTTTTTCTTTCTTTCAGTTTTGTTTTATTGTTTCTTAATGTCGCAGGAAGTCATTAGCTTCCACTGCCCAGTTCTAATTTTTAAGGAATAATTTTCTTTAGTGAGCTTTTGAAACTCCTTTTTCTTTTGGCTGATTTGTCTTTTTAAGGAATTTCTTCCTCCATTCAATTTTTATACTTCATTTTCATTTGGCCTTCTGGTTTTTAAAGATTTTTTTCCCTCTCCAGTAAGTTTTTGTACCTCCTCTACCATTTGATAAATTCAGCTTTTTAAGATGTCATTTCTTTTCCCCATTTTTTCCTGTACCTCTAATTTGATTTTTGAAATGCTTTTTGAGCTCTTCCAGAGCCTGAAAACATATCCCAATTTTTAATTGAAGTTTTGCATCTAGCTGCTTTGATCTCATTGTCCCCTTCTGAGTTTGTATTTTGCTCTTTCTTGTCTCTATAATAAATGTTTTATCATTAGGTTATTCTGATGTTTACTCATTTTCTCAGACTTTTTGGGGACTTTTATTTTGATCTTAAAGGTGGGCTCTGTTTTCAGGATAGAGAGGGTATGCTCTTAAACTTCAGTATTTCTAATTGCTATTTAGAGCTAGTTGTGGGTGCTTACAAATTTCAGTTTTTCCAAAGTGGTATGATGGCCTCTGTACTGAGAACATTGGAAGCCATCTCTCACTGCTGATTCAATTTCTCTCAGAGCCTGGCTTTCATGGCCAGGCACACTTTCAGAGTTTAGGGCCTCACTGACTTTCATAGGCCAGATGCAATGAGGGGTATGTTATGATGGGCTCAGGACTGCAGGCTTGTACTCTGGCTCAGGCAATACCAGAGGTTTGAACTTGGGTTCAGAATTCACCCTGGGCTTGCACAAACTGGGTCCACTGTGAACTGCATTGGGTTGGGGCCTTAGTCTTTACTCAAGGTTTGTGTTGGGGCTTGGAACTTCAAGGGATGGGTCTGAGCATTTTCTATTGTTGGCTTAGACAAGGTCTCAGTGACTTGGTCATGGACTGGGCCTGGGTTCAGAACTTCAAGTAATGAGATAGAGGTGCTTGATATTGGTCTGCTTTTTGTTGTGGCCTTGCTCTGGGCAGCACCCATTTAACCCCTGTGAAAGAGATCTTCAGATGAAAACAGAATATCTAAATAAACTTATTTTAGGAAAAATAAATTGAAAAGGCCATGAATGATCTTCCTAAGAAAAACATCAACACCAGAGAGATTTACAAGTGCATTTTAGCAAAGATTTAAAGATCATCTAATTCTAATATTAAATAAATTATTTAGTACAATTAGTAAAGAGTCTTGCCAAACTCCTTTTATGAAATGAATATGGGGATGATACCTAAACCAGGAAGAACAAAAACAGAGAAAAAAAATTATTGGCTACATTTAATAATGAACATACATGAGAAAATACTAAATAAAATATTAGCTGGGAGACTACAACAATATATCACAAAGATTATATGTGAAGTAAACTATTTAGGGGATGTTGATCTTGAGCACAGCATGTAGCTCTGGTGCTATGTCCCAGTGCAGTTAGCATTACTGTGGGCATCCCTAGCATCAATGTGCTGGAGCCATTTTAACATCACCATGGAAGTGCAGATGGCATGGTTTTCTAAAGCCATTGGCCAAGGAAAAGAAGGTGGAGTCAAAGGGATTTTTTAAGGAAGGGTGAGAAGCCCAGTAGGGCTCTCTTGGCTTTCTTATCTGTGGCAGAGTTGGCTTTTTCTCTTTGTGCTGCTTTCTTATCTCATAAGGCAATCACTGGGAAGCATCAACTAGGCATCCAATAAAATGAAATATCAAATCTAGGAGGCTGAAATCTATTTCTCTCTCTCTCTCTCTCTCTCTCTCTCTCTCTCTCTCTCTCTCTCTCTCTCTCTCTCTCTCTAAATGCTTATAACTCTGGTGATTGAACCTTCATATCAATTTTTATCGGTAACAATTTATACATTAATAGCAAACAGGATTTGTACTAGGTCTATAGAGATGATTTAATACAATGAAAACTATTAACATAATTGATTCTATCAACATAAAAGTAACAAAAAACCATATGATTATATCAATAGATGCAGGAAAAACTCTTGACAAAATGCAACATTCATTCCTATTAAAAACACTTGAAAGCATAGGTATAAATGGATTTTCCTTAGAATAATAAGAATTATATATTAAAACCATCGGAAAACATCTGTAATGGGAATAAATTATAAACCTTCCCTATAAGGGATGAAACAAGAATGCATATTATTATCAATATTGTATTAGAAATTCTAACAATAGCAATCAGAGAAGAAAAAGAAACTGAAGTAATTGGAATGAAAAAAGAGGTAATAAAAATATCTCTTTTTACAAAAGATCTGATGGTATATGTAGAAAATCTTAGAGATTGAACTAATAAATTAATTTAAAGTATCAATAATTTTAGCAAAGTAGCAAGATACAAAATAAACCCCAAAAAAATCTTTAGCACTTCTAAGCATCACCAACAAAAATGTTTGCAAGAAGAGTAAAAGATAAATCTTTAAAATAATCTTAAATACAATAAAATACCTTGAAATATATCTCACAAAACAAACCCAGAAATTCCATGACCATAATTGCAAAACACTTTTCATACAAACAAAATAAGATCTAAATAATTTGAGAAAAATTATTTGTGCATGTAATTAAAATTACAACCTTATCTAAATTACTGTAGTTACTCAAAGTCATCCCAATTAAATTACCAAATAATTATTTTGTTGAACTACAAAAAAGAAAAAAATTACTTGGAAAAACAAAAAGTCAAGGATATCAAAGGAATTAATGAATAAAAATTTTAGGAAAATTGGAAAGCAATTTCTCAGAAACTAGATATAGACCAATATCTTACATATTTGCCAAGAAAAGATCAAAATGGATGTATGACCTAGGCATAAAGGCAGATATAAGCAAATTAGAGGAACAGAGAACATATTACCTATCAGATTTATGGACAGTTGAATTTACAAATAAACAAGAGGTAGAAAGAATTATGAGATGTAAAATGGTTAAATTGTAATACATTAAATTTAAAAGTTTTTTTACAAATAAAATGTGGCTAATGTAGCCAAGATTAGAAGGAAAGCAGTAAGTTGTGTGGGGGGGGGGATTTATAGATAATTTCTCAGAGAGAGGTCTCATATTTTATAAAGAACTTTGTCAATTGTATAAGAATATGAGCCATTCTCCAAATGAAAAATTGTCAAAAGATCCAAGCAAATAGCTTTTGTTTGAAGAAATCAAAGGTATACATAAATATATAAAAAATGTTCTAAATAATTTTTGATTAGAGAAATACAAATCAAAACAACTCCAAGATATTTCACACCTATCAGATTTGTCAAAATTATAAAAGGACAAAATGACAAATGTTGAAGGGGTTGTGGAAAGATGGGAACACTGATATAATGTTGATGGAACTGTGAACTAATCTAACCATTTTGGAGATCAATCTAGAATTATGATTAAAGAGTTATAAAATTGTCTCTACTACTTGACACAGAAATACCATGATTAGGTTTATTTCCTAAGGTGATCAGAGGAAAGCAAAAGAACCTAAGTTTTGTAATATTTTTAGCAACTCTCTTTGTGGTGGCAATTGGTGGGTATATATCTACCAATTGTGAAATGGCTAAACAAGTTGTTGCTTATGATTGTGGTGGAATATTACTGCTCCATAAGAAATGATCAAAAGGCTAATTTTTGGAAAAACATGGAATGAGCTACATGAAATTATGAAGAGTAAAATGAGCAGAAAGAGAACATTTTATACAGCAACATAAATATTGTTTGAAAAAAGACTTCTATATATCTACCTCCAGATAAACTGATAAATATAAATAAGACATAGCTTTATATGTGTGTCTATATACATTAGGTTTGTAAAACACCTTATACCATATTCCACAATTCTAAATGGCTACAGTTAAGAACTGAGCTATATGCTTATCCTTGCACTAGCTATAGAAAAAAAAGGTATGCCAAATAAATTTGTGTAAAACAAGTTTTCAGAGGTATACTTATATGCAAAAAAAAAAATCTAACCAGATTAGAAATCCCATTTTAAGGTTTTTAAAACTTTTTGTATCAGAGACTCCTATGATAGACTAGTTATACTTCTACTGAGAATAATGATTTTTATAAGCATAAAATAAAATAAATAGGATTCAAAGGGAAACCAAATATATTGACATAAAGTTATGAAAATATTTTAAATAAACATGTTTACAAACCTGAATAAGAAACCCTGACTTAATTACAAGATGATTTTTCAAATAATGGTAATCATTTATAACCAACATATATGATACTGAGATTAGAATGTACAAGTTAACATGATAAAAATTATTGGTATTATATGGCTGGACACATTATTTCTCTTCTTGATGACTTCTCGTTTTTCACATGTGACATGAGATCTTCTATCTCCCATAACTTTACAGTCTTTCCCTTTTTCATTTTAGATTACGTAGTCTCCTTCAGAACTCAACATAAATGCCACCTACAGGAGACCTTTTCTGTCAGTCAAGATACATATTAAGTACCTAGAATATGCCTGGCACAGTAGTTGCAGGGGGTCACAAAAATAAATAAATAAAATGATCCCTACTAATAATGTCTGTTTTATAGTGGTCATTTGAAAACTCCCTACCTGACCTACTAGCCAGGAGTTTACACTGTCTCCTTCTAGATAATGTAAATTCCTAGAGAGAAGGGATTATTTATTTCATTTCTGTTTTTGATTGTCTAGCCCCTACTATAGTGCCTCCCACAAAACAGACACTTAATAAATGTTTATTGACTGTCCCCCAGCTAGCTTTCATTATAGGATTCATTATAAAGATGAAAAAGGCAATGGTAAATAATGTAAGTTAACTATAGGTTTTACAGAATAAGAAATTAGAGGTCAGAGACCAAATTGGCAAAAAATGTGAAAAATAGAAGAAAAAGTATAAAGAGTGCAAATTAGGAAATCTTAAACTCTTCACTTAACTGTTCATGAGACTTTATAAAGCTTTCTATTTTTGACCTTTTTGCTCCAAAGATAAAAAGAACAAAAACATTTTGTATCAAATGATTTTTCTCTTTGCTCATCTTTTTCTTTATTTCCTTCCCTTATCAATCTTCCATTTCCCCTTCTCTATCTACTTCTTCTGTTCTCTTTCCTTTCTCCTTTTGGCTCTTTTAATAGTTTAGCTTATATTTGTATGTTTATGTGTGTGTGTAAAACACACATATATTTATTTTTTTTTCTGCCCATACTTCATTCTTGGAATAACAACTTTCATAGCCCTTCCCTTTTGACCCCAATAAAATAGAAAGTTCCTTTATTTATCCTAAAATTAACTCTTTCAACTTCAAAGTGGGCCTCCTTCAAATTTTCAGGAATTAATGAATAAACTTATATTTGCTCTAGCCATACCCTTCAACATTTTTTCACTGTGCCTCTAAGCCATCACCATTATGAATTGGAGTCTTTTTTAAAAATTCAATTCATTGTATTCATTTTAAAGCAATAAAATATATTTCCTTAAAATGTATATAAATATAAAAATGTATATGTGAAGGGCATAATAGAAAATGAATTAATAATAATACTAAATATTTGCACTAAATGTCATAGCATTTAATACTTAAAGGAAAAGTTCAGTGAATTAGGGGGGAAATAAATAAAAACTGAAATCATGAAGGAACTCAAATTAGCCTTCTCTAGTCTAGGTAATTCTAAGAAAAAAAGGAAAAAGAAAAAATCAGTGACTTTAACAGAATTTTAGAAGTTAGTTATGACTTTAGCAACATAGAAGACAGGGAATCAGCTACCAGCTACCATTTACTTGGTATATGTACAAAATCTTTCCAGTATCAAGGCACAAAAATTTCATGAACAGATGAAGAAAATCAGAAATATTTTGTATATATTTTACAGATAATAATGCAATAAAAATTAAAATTAGTAAAGGGCTGCTTAAGAAATTGATGGGAATTAACTATATACTAAATAAATTAATCCTAAAATATTGTTGGATCAAAGAACTACTCATAAAAACAATTAACAATTTCATTAAAGGTAATGACAAAAAAAAATGTGACAGCAAACCCAAATTTGAGGGATGCAGCCAAAATAGTCTTAAGCAAAATTTTGTATCTCAAAACATTTTTGTTAATGAAAACAAAAAAGATCATATTAACAATTTGAAAAGGCAACTAAAAAATATCCCTACAAAACCAAGAAAATTCAAACATCAATTAACACTAGAATGATCACTTTCTTCAGTGGATGCAAAATATTATAATTTTACTTTAAATTAAAATTATCTTCCTATTTTCCTTGCCTTGAGGAGAAAAAACTCCAATAAAGCAAAAAAGTCCTTTGTTGATGCAGTTTTGAAGTGTTCTTAAATTCTGGTCCTTCTAATATTAAACACTAAAATAGAAATACTAAAAATCTAAGATGAGATTAATGTCATTGAAAATAAAAGAACCATTTGAATTAAAATTAAAAATAGGATCAGGTTCTAAAAAAATAAAATAGATAAGCCATCAGTGAACAGGGGAGGGCAATCTACATTTATAAGAGATTACTATTGTGTGCCAGATACTGGGCTTAAAGCTTTACAGATTTTATCTCTTTTGGTCCTCATAAAAATACAAGGAGGTAGGTGCCATTAATATCAAAATTATATGTGAGAAAATTCAGAGAGACAGGGTGACTTGTCTAGAAACTCAGACTTAAGTGTCTGAGTTCAAATTTGAGTCTTCTTTACTCACGACTCAAAAATCTATGTATTTACCACATATCTGGCTTTTAATTTAGCCTTTTTAAGGGACAAAATGAAATTTCCAGTTTCCAGATAAAAAAGGTGAATTCCCAAGCAACAAAGAAGATATAATTAATAACAATTTCATCAATTTATATTCCAGTGAAGCTGACAAATTAAACAAATGAATGTATGTTTACCAAAATGCTTGGACTGAAAGAAAAGGAAGTAGAGACCTTAAATAGCCCAATTTCAGAAAAAATAAAATGCATAATTCATAAATAAACTGCCAAAGGAGAAAGGAAAAAAACTGTACATACTCCAGCAAATTCTATCAAACATTAAAAATTAATTAATTCTAATATTAAATTAAATGAAAAAAGAAAAGAAGTCCTATCAAATCCATTTGATAACATAAATATAGTCAATATTTAAACCAGAGAGAGTCAAAACAGAGAAAAAAACATAGATGTATATCATTAATGAATACTGAGACAAAAATATTAAATAAAAAAGAAGGTTATAACTACATATCACAAAAATGATAAACTATAAATGGGTTGGCTTTATTCCAAGAATGCAGGGTGAATTCAATATTAAGAAAACTATAAACATAATTGAGCATAATAATTAGAATAACAATCATTTCATCATATCAATTGATACAGAATAAGTTTTTGAAAAAATGTAATATCCATTCCTGTGGAAAACATTACAAAGTACAGAACAGATGGAGCTTTCCTTAAAATGACAAGTAATATTTATCTAAAACCAAGAATCAGAATCATAGGTAATTGGGACAAGTAATAGTCCTTTCCAATAAGATCAGGAGTTAAACAATGACGTCCATTATAATGACTACTCAATATAGTGCTAGAAACTACTTATAATAATAGATGAGAAAAAAATTGAAAGAAGCATAGTCAAAGAAAAAATACTATGACTTTTTCAGATAATATGCTGGTGTATGTATGGAAACAAAGTTAAACTAAAAAACTAATTGAAAAAATTGGAAACTTCAGTGAAGTTGGAGAATATAAAATAATCCCACATAAGTCATCAGTATTTCTCTGTTATAGAAAGAAATAGAAGGAAAAATTGCATTTAAGATAATTACAGAAAGTATAAAATACTTGGGAGTCTGCCTGCTAATATACACAAAGGAACTATATGAATATAATTACAAAATATTCTTTACACAAATCTAAATAACTGGAAAGTATTAATTGCTCATAGTCAGACTAAACCAATATAATAAACATGACAGTATTTCGTAAAACAAAATGTAGCCATGGGTAAATCTCTTATAATCAGAGAAACGCAAATCAAAACAACTCTGAGATACTACCTCATAACTAGTAGATTGGCTAATATAACAGCAAAGGAAAGAAATAAATGTTGGAGGGGATGTGGCAAAATTGGGACATTAATGCACTGCTAGTAGAGTTGTGGATTGACCCAACCATTCTGGATAGCAACTTGGCATATGCCCAAAGGGCGTTAAAAGACTGCCTGCCCTGCTGGGTTTATATCCCAAAGAGATAATAAGGAAAAATAATTGTACAAATATATATATAGCTATGTTCTTTGTGGTGGCAAAAAAATTAGAAAATGAGGGGATGCCCTTCAATTGGGCTGAGCAAATTGTGGTATCTGTTGGTCAAAGAATACTATTGTGTTCAAAGGAATAATGAACTAGAGGAACTTCATGTGAACTGGAATGACCTCCAGGAATTGATGCAGAGTGAAAGAAGCAGAGCCAGGAGAACATTGTACACAGAGATTGATACATTATGGCACACTCGAACATAATAGACTTTTCTACTAGCAGCAATGCAATGATCCAGGAAAATTCTGAGGGACTTATGAGAAAGAAAACTATCCACATCCAGAGAAAGAAATGTGGGAGTAGAAACACAGAAGAAAAACAATTACAGGATCACATGGTTTGATGGAGATATAATTGGATGTAGACTCTAAATGATCACCCTAGTGCAAATAATAATAATATGGAAATAGGTCTTGATCAATGACACATGTAAAACCCAGTGGAATTGCTCATTGGCTACAAGAGGGGGGTGGGAGGAGGAGAAGAAGAGAACATGATTCATGCAACCATGGAAAAATATTCTAAATTAAATAAATAAATAAATAAATGAACTTAAATTCTTAAAAAAAAATGAGGCCATGGGATCTGTTGTTCTTATGGTAATTTCCATGGGTAAATCATGTGTGCTGGGATAAACCCTTAGAGAACAACCATTATGAAATGTTTAAGTTCCCGAGGGTCTCAGCCACCGAGAATATCAGGGTGAAGGTCTATGAATCTGTGCCATAAATAGAGTAATATATATGTACCTGGCAATACTCTCTAAGGTCTCCATAATATTATGAAGCATATGTATGTAAAACAACAAAGCCTCCTAGTAGTTAGAAGTTATAGGACTCTTCCGGGGGACTGAAATACTTAGAAACATCTTTGTAAAGGATGTAGAATTTGATGCACAATAGCAAGAATGCAAAAAAAGGCTTTATAATGAGATAATGAATATAAGCCCAACTTCAGATCCAAGTAATATGGTGCCTGACACATAGTAAGTACTTAATAAATACTTAGTAATTTCCTAGTAACAACAACAACAGCAAAAGCAGAGTATATTAAGCATAGGGAATGGTAAAAAAAAAGGCAAAGAAAGAAGAGAGATGTTAGGGAAACACTAAAAAAAAAGGAAGGAGTTTTTGAAGAGTGAGATTCATGAAAACCAGGAAAATATGCAATTATGTAAGAGAAATGTTAATAAAGGAATAGACAAGTAAATGTAGGGAATTTCACATATCTAATGCTGTTTCATAAATAAATAATTTATTTCTGAATATTTCATCTCCTCCCTTACTTATAAAAACTTCCCTTATAACAGTTTGAAAGAGGTGAAATAGCAATTCATCAAAACCAACAAAAATATCCATCACCACTGACAGACTACTTTAGGGCCCCCTTATCTGCAGTTTTACTTTCTGCAATTTTCAGTTATCCTGTAAGCCCACTCAGGACTACAGCCTTCCCCTAAGGAGATCTCTTTTGCTTTCATTTCCATTTTTCACTTTCATTTTTAAAAGATTTTTTGTTTTGGTTTGGTTTTTGGTGGGGACAACTGAAGTGTCACAGAATACTGAGCCAAGAGGCAAAAGCAGGGAGAGATTATATATGCATTTGTGTTTTATGTGTATGTGTGTGTAATTAAAACCTGCTTCCCTGGATTTCATTTCCCAGCATCAGCATCCCACTTTCCTTTATGTGCTGACATAGGAAGGATATAAATTTTGTGTAGCCCCACCTCTTTCTCTCTTTCTCTTCCTGTGATCATGTTTTGTGGAGGTGGTGTGAGGTGAGAAGCAGGAGAGATTTTACTCACATGGTTTCTTTTTTGCTAGATAATTATGTTTTTATACTTCTATTTCCTTTTAATTCCTTCTAATTCAAGCGATTATTAATAAACTTTATAAAATTAATACTTGGAGTTTTGCACATTAATTTAAATCTTACAGTGTATATGTATATTGTAATAATAAAGAGAGCCAATAACCAATGTTTGATAGAAAGGGAGATTGAGAAAATCTATGTGGTGAGTCTCTCTTCCAGCACTCCCATGAGGCCTAATATACACTGGTAGACTTTAAGGGGGTGTCACCCTGAAACTGGGTGACTTGGATGGTAGTACAACCCCACAGGAGTTGGGGGCAAGGCTTCCCTATAAGACAAGATATGTGGTACCACAATCTGATTTGGAATAGGGACAGGGTTCACACAAGCCTACCCCCAATCAATTAACTTAATGGCAGGTGGTCTGGCTTCAAGATGGAGGCAGCCAGACCAAGCTGTGGTTCCCCTCTCCCTTGTTGCCTCTCAGGTACTCTGGAATGCTATCTGACTGTTGAATGGCTTTCATTATTTGCAATTCAGGGATTGTGGAAAGTGGTGAAGGGCAGAGGGATTTAGGGTGCCCTCTTCTCTATTTCTATGGAGTCCTTCACTTGGGTGGGAACCTTTGGGGTTCCCACTCCTAAACTTCTTTCCCTCCCCCCACTTTCTCCTTCTGTTTCTATTTCTATTTTTCTGTTTCTATCCTTTTCTGTAATTGTAAGTTTTGACTGAAAGGGAGTCTCTCAGCAAAGTTGGGTAATGGGTGAAGGAGACTAAGAGATTGCTCCCAAAATGGGAATCCAAAAACTTAGTTGTCTCGATGGTTGAAGTATTAATGGGTGAGATGTGATGGAATGGCTTTGATCAGGGAATCAGGGTTTCAATTTCCAAAGAAAGATCCTCAGGAAGCCCTCAGGACTGGATCCAAGCTGAGATGTCCTCCTCCTCTCTCTTCCCAATCCTCTGCCAGAAGACCTCTGAGGTCAGTAGAGGCTGAACCTCTCATTTCTTTGTAACCATGTTAATGTCAATGAATAATATTTCCCTGTCTCTTAGTTCTCCAAAAGGTATATAAGTTCCCTAAGTTCTATTGTTCTTCAAAGAAATCATCTAACACAGTGTCTTCTCCCAGGGATACATTCCCAGAGTCCCCATGGTATAGGTCCTGTAAAGTCTTTGGTGCTGAGCTCTGTGTAGCAGTCTATTATTGGACCTATCACTTTCCTGATTAAAGACTTGGTTTTTCTGATTACTTTAATAGTTCTGTGTTTTTTCCAAGTTAATGATACCATAAATTGTTTTGCCAGTTCTGCTTATGTTTTTCAGGATCAATTCATATATCCCCCTGCTCTTCTGAATTCCTAATATCAATCATTTCCTATGGCATAGTAATGTTCCATTATGTTGTCAACTGGGTTCTGGGAAACTCCAAGTTGGCCCTTGTGCCTTGGAAAAATCCCTTAAGGAGAGTCCCAGACTGACTTTGTTTCAGACTGAATAATAGACCTTAAAGTACTTAATGATCCCAGCTTAGGTGGGACTAGTCAACATAAACAAATGTTAACTACCCTTTTGCCTTGGAAGTTTCTCCCATTGTATCAGAGTCCTCTCCCAGGTAGCCCAGCCCTTGGCTGGACCCTTTCCTTTTGTATCCATCATAAAACATCAGCCTTTCCCTGATATTCATGCCCAGAATCCTCATTTCCTTGCAGTTATTGAAAAGCCAATCAATCATACTTCCCTGTCCTGAGTTCCCCCAAAGGTATATAAGATCCCTATGTGCTATTGTTCTTTGGAGAATCATCTAGCACCTGAGCCCAAAGGTTCAGCTCTGTGTGATATTTATCTCTTGGCCAGCAGATATCAAAGACCTATCTCTTTCCTGATTAAAGATTTGGTTTTGCTGACTACTTTAGTGGTTCTGTGTTTTTCAAGGTTGACAAAGTTCATGAAACATATGTGTTTCACTATCCACTTGTTAATGTGAACCTATCTTGTTTTCTATCATTTGTTATTTTAAAAAAAAAGAGTGCTATCATGAATATGTTGATACATAGATGACCTTTCTTTATCTTTGAACTCTTTGGGGTATATACATAGTAGTGGGAAAATTCAGTAATTAAATATTTTTGTCACTTGTTAAAGCATGATTATAATTTATTTTCTAGAATGGTTGAATCAAATTACATCTTCAACAACAGTATATTAATGCACCCATATTCACATAGCTCTTCCAAAATTGACTTTCTAGTTTGAAAATATTTTTACCAAGTTGCTGGTTTTAAGACAAAACTTGAGAGTTGCTACAGATCAAAAAACTGCAGTTCAGGAATGTGAATGATTTGCCCAAGGCCAAATTGAAATCATTCTCTTAGGAGAAAGAAAGGTGTGAAGGGAGTAGAAGATAAAAGGAAAACATCAAGACTACAAAAAGGGTGGGGGAAACCAGAAGCTTTCTATAGGACACTAAATTTAAAGGGTATTTCTAGAAGTTCTTTGGAATGCTGGGGTGGGAGCCTCCTCCACTCTGTCTTGTTTCCCCCTTAGCAGCTTTCTAAGCAATGGTTTCATAGTGGTATCTTGGTTACATTTCTCTCAGGTACAAAATTACTAGTTATAAATTTAAGACAAATATATATACATACAAAGACACAGAGAGATGGATGTAAAGAACTAGAGTGTTTAGAAAAATATTGAGTACAAAGACAAAGTGGGAAAGTTTTGAGGAAGAAAGGAAGAATAGAGAAGGTATAATTTTTAAAAAGGAAAAAAATCCATAAGAGGGCTAGAGAAATAGGAGAAAACAAGAAGAGAAAGTAAGAGTAAATTGAAAATTCTTATGGATATTTAAAAAGTCATTCTTAAAGATTTTCTTAGAATATAACTAGAAAGAACACAAATAATAGAGATTTTAAAAAAATAATTCCAGAATATATAGATTTTTATTGTCATTGTTTTAAAGGAATCACAAAGCCCAACCACTAGGAGAAAAATATCCACTATAACAGAATATTATCAAAAGAGAGGGAAGAGACTTCCGGGTTAAGATGGCGGCAGAGTAAGAAGCAGCTCTTAACCTCTCCTGACCAAAACACACAAAACTCCTCAAGGGGACATAAAAACAAGTCCAGACGAACGGAGGAACCCCACAACAGGGCACAGCGTGGAAGGTACGTGGAATCGAGACATTTCCAGGCTATAAAGGGCTCTCACTAAATCGCGGACTGAGCAACCGCCCCACCCCCACCCCCTCCACACACAAAATCTATAGCTCTGAAGCAGCTAAAAAGAAATAGGCAAGTTTGGGGCACCCATCGAGTCATTGGCAGCTCCGGGGCCTGTTCCTGAGAGCAGCAAGATTTAGGACCCCAATAAGCCAGAGCTTATTGAGCACGAGGGCAGAGAGTGGACGCCCAGTGCAGAGCGCACAGGCACTGGCGGAGGCGTGGGTGGAGGCAGACACAGCCAGGAACTAAAGCTCTGAAAACCTGAGTGGGGAACCAGTGCAGACCAGTATACTACTGTGGAAGCAACGCCCTGAGACTTGTAAAGGAACCTCCTGCAGAGGATCAAGCAAGGGGGTCCACTAGGGGGCTTGACCTTGGAAAAAACCAGAACTCAGACCTCAGGTACCAATAGACCGTGGACAGACACTGAGCGCAAGGATAAACCTGAGAAGCTGCTGGGCTAATGATGGCTACCCAACCTCAGGAAACTCAGAAGAGAAAGAATAACAACAAGAAAAAGAAGCCCTTAACACTTGACAACTTTTACACAGAGAAAATCCAGACAACCAAGCAAACAGAGGAGGAGAACAAACAAGCATCTGGACCCTCCTCAAATAAGGAAAACTCCTCACAAGGTATGGAAGAGTTCAAAACTGAGATTTTGAGGAAAATGGAAGAGATCTGGCAAGAAAATAACTGTTTAAAAGGTAAAATCTTGCAATTAAACACCAGAAATGACCAGATTGAAAAGGAATTCCAGAAGATTATGGCCGAAAACTGAAAGATTATAGCCGAAAATCAATCCCTAAAGGCTAGAATCGAGCAATTGGAAGCTAACGATCTCTCAAGACAACAAGAACAAATAAAACAAAGTCAAAAGAATGAAAAAATAGAAGGAAACATGAAATATCTCAATGAGAGAGTGACAGACCAAGAAAACCGGTCTAGAAGAGACAATTTGAGAATAATTGGTCTTCCAGAAAAACCAGAAATTAATAGAAACCTGGACTCCGTACTAAAAGAAATTATTCAGCAAAATTGCCCTGAAGTACTACAACAAGAGGGCAATATAGACATCGAAAGGATTCATAGAACACCCACTACATTCGACCCAGAGAAGAAATCGGTTAGAAATATTATTGCCAAATTCAAAAGCTTTCAAGCAAAAGAAAAAATCTTACAAGAAGCCAGAAAGAGACAATTCAAATATCAAGGAGCACCAATCAGGATCACACAGGATCTGGAAGCCTCCACGCTAAAAGACCGTAAGGCTTGGAATACGATATTCAGAAAGGCAAGAGAGCTGGGCCTGCAACCACGGATCAACTACCCATCAAAATTGACTATATATTTCCAGGGGAAAGTATGGGCATTCAACAAAATTGAAGAATTCCAGGTATTTCCACAGAAAAGACCAGGGCTAAATGGAAAGTTTGACATCGAACCACAAAAATCGAGAGAAACCTGAAAAGGTAAATAAGATACAGAGGGGAAAGAAAGAAAACTTATAATTTTTAAATTTGCCTTTTTAAGGGCCTCAGTGAGATCTAATTATCTGTATTCCTATGTAGATAAATGTTATGTAGAATTCTCTGTAGTGAACTCTATTCACTATTATAACATTCACTATTATAGTAATCAGAAGAATAATTCACAGGGTGAGGATGGAACACAAATAATCTAAGATGGCGTGGGGGATGGGAAAGAGGGGGTAAATAGCAGGGAACACCAAGAGAAACTTGAGTGAATAAGAAAATAGAATATTCTATTACACACAAAGAGGGCATGGGAGGGAGAGGGGACAAATACTATTATAAGAAGGAGAGGAAGAGAGCATTAAAAGGTAATAATCAAACCTTACTCTTAGTGTAATCAACCTGGAGAGGGAAGAGTAGCTTTATTATCCATTGGGATAAAAAACTCTATCTAACCCTACTGAGAAAGTCAGAAGGGATAAACCAAGGGGAGCAGGGGAGTGGGGAGAACAAAAAAGGGAGGGGAGAAGGGAGAGGGAATTCATAAGGCCTTTAAAAACAAAAAGAGGGGGAAAAATAAGGGAGGGGGCAGAAAGGGAAGTTAATCAAGGGAGGGGATAAGGGATAGGGTCTTAATAGCAAACCACTGGTTTTAAAGGAAATAGTTTAAGGAGAAGGGGTAGGAATGGGGGAGGATTTGAAAATGTCAGCAAATGCACAACTGATGATTATAACTCTGAATGTGAATGGGATGAACTCGCTCATAAAACGGAAGCAAATAGCAGAGTGGATTAGAAACCAAAATCCCACCATATGTTGTCTACAAGAAACACATATGAGGCGGGTGGACATACACAAGTTTAAGGTTCAGGGTTTGAGCAAAATCTTTTGGGCATCAAATGAGAAAAAGAAGGCAAGAGTGGCTATTATGATTTCTGACAAAGCCAAAGTCAAAATAGATATGATTAAAAAAGACAGGGAAAGTCATTACATCCTGATTAAAGGTAGTATAAACAATGAGGAAATAACACTGCTCAATATGTATGCACCAAGTGGCATAGCACCCAAATTCATAAAGGAGAAACTGGCAGAGCTCAAGAAGGAAATAGATAGTAAAACCATACTAGTGGGAGATCTAAATATTCCTCT
>NC_058133.1:415407272-415428176 GCF_016433145.1 Gracilinanus agilis | reverse complement strand
TTGTTGTCTTGAGAGATCATTAGTTTCTACTTGCTCAATTCTAGCCTTTAGGGATTGATTTTCGGCCATAATCTTCTGGTAATCGGCCATAATCTTTTGGTTTTCGGCCATAATCTTCTTGTTTTCGGCCATAATCTTCTGGTATTCCTTTTCAATCTGGTCATTTCTTGTGTTCAATTTGCTTATCAGTTCATTTGGTTTCTGAGCCTCGCTTTCCAGTTGCCAGATTCTACCTTTTAAGCTGTTATTTTCTTGCCAGATCTCTTCCATTTTCCTCAGAATCTCAGATTTGAACTCTTCCTTAGCTTGTGAGGAGTTTTCCTTATTTGGGGAGGGTCTGGATGGTTGTTTGTTCTCCTCCTCTGTTTGCTCGGTTGTCTGGATTTTCTCTGTGTAGAAGCTGTCGAGTGTTAAAGACTTTTTTTTTTGTTATTATTCTTTCTCTTCTGAATTTCCTGTAACTGATTAAGCATCATTAGCCCAGCAGCTTCTCAGGTTTATCCTCGCTCTCTGTGTCTGTCTGAGATCTATTGGCTCCTGAGGTCTGAGTTCTAGTTTTTTCCAAGGTCAAGCCCCCTGGTGGATTCCCTTGCTTGATCCTCTGCAGGAGGTTCCTTTACAAGTCTCAGGGAGCTACTTCCACAGTCGTATACC
Source organism: Gracilinanus agilis (assembly GCF_016433145.1). Lineage (NCBI taxonomy): Eukaryota > Metazoa > Chordata > Mammalia > Didelphimorphia > Didelphidae > Gracilinanus > Gracilinanus agilis. The sequence continues at coordinate 415,427,522 of NC_058133.1, read as the reverse complement.
CGTCTGCACTGGTTCCCCACTTAGGCTTTAGTTCCTGGCTGTGTTTGCCTCCACCCACGCCTCTGCTCAGCCGGCACCCACGCCTCTGCTTAGCGGGCGCGCGCCCAGCGTCCACTCTCTGCTCCCGCGCGCTCAGATTTCGCGTGCGTTCTTGACTTAATGGGGTCCTAAGTCTTGCTGCTCTCAGGAACAGGTCCCAGAGCTGCCAATGACTCGATGGGTGCCCCAAACTTGCTCTATTTCTTTTTAGCTGGGTTCGGAGCTATAGGTGAGTGTGGAGGGGGTGGGGGTGGGGCGGTTGCTCAGCTCGCGATTGAGTGAGAGCCCTTTTTAGCCTGGAACTGTCTCGATTCCACGTACCTTCCACGCTGTGCCCTGTTGTGGGGTTCCTCCGTTCGTCTGGACTTGTTTTTATGTCCCCTTGAGGAGTTTTGTGTGTTTCGGTCAGGAGAGGTTAAGAGCTGCTTCTTACTCTGCCGCCATCTTAACCCGGAACTCCTGGAACTGGTTCTTGATCAATGATACATATAAAACCCAGTGGAATTGCTCATTGACTACAAGAGGGGGATGGGAGAAGGGGAGGGAGAGAACAGGAATCATGTAACAATGGCAAAATATTCTAAATAAATAAATAAATGAACTTTAAAAATCTATTTAAAATGAAAGTCCTCTTTCTTAGTGCATTTTCTCATCAATCACACCAGGATTGGTTGGTCTCCTTGACCTTTTGCTTCACGGCACTGTTCAGTGGCTCTTTTGTGATCCCTTCTTCTGAAATCAGTCACAATTATTAGTAACAATTCCATGATATTTAACAATTAATGGCAAGTTACTATAATCTAAAGCTTTGGGGTATGACTTGATAATAGGGCTAATGGATATTTTAAACTTAACCTTCAATATAAAAAAAATTAATACCAGTTACATGTACTTCAAGTACAAAAAATAAGAGAAGAAAGAAAATTCAAATATCCTCTTGCAAATAAGAGGAAAATAATAATAAAAATCAAAAAATAAACAATTCATAGTTCACATTCCATGACAATGTGTCAGCCAAGACTGTGTCTAAATTGTCTATGGAATTTTATGATGGTATTATCTCCAGTCCAATCATAGGAGGAGTAATTTTTTTTTAATTGCAATACAGGATACTGTTATACAGTATTGATAAAAGCTGACCATTTTACATGTGAGAAATGAATCCAAGAGTCCTTTTCTCCAATTTTGATAACTGTTTGAGCAGTTAACAGGATTTAGAATAGACTTTCCCAGGCAGGCTGAGTTCCTCCAGTGTGCTGTTAGTTCTTTATATACACCTTGTCTACTGGGTGTAGGTCATGGAGTGAGAAGTCTATAAGTCCAGCTTGTACAGCACCTCTGGATTCATGGAGTTCTCATAATTCAATCTGTAACTCCTGTATATATGAAACAATAGAAGTGTCCCCTCCTAGTAATAATGTGTATGCAGAAGAAAAAGACTTAGCCTGTATGGAGGGGAGCCCAAAAAATATGTCAAATGGTGAGATGTGTAGATCTCTACTGGACCTGCTTCAAAGATAAAAGAGGGCTAGAGGGAGAATTTCAGGCCATTTTAAATGAGTTTCAGTTCATATTTTCCAATCAGAGTCTTAAGATCTCTATTCCTTCTCTCAATTTGGCCTGAGCTCTGGGAATGATATGGTAAATGGAATTTAGGAGTGATTCCCAGAAAAGAACAAATTTGAAACAAGTCTGAATCAGTAAAATGAGTTCCCCTGTCTGAATCAATATGTGCTGGCAGGCCAAAGCAAGGAATAATCTCTTTTTTTTTGTTGTTGTTGTTGTTTTTAACCCTTGTACTTCGGTGTATTGTCTCATAGGTGGAAGATTGGTAAGGGTGGGCAATGGGGGTCAAGTGACTTGCCCAGGGTCACACAGCTGGGAAGTGGCTGAGGCCGGGTTTGAACCTAGGACCTCCTGTCTCTAGGCCCGACTCTCACTCCACTGAGCTACCCAGCTGCCCCCAAGAATAATCTCTTTTAAGAGCACCTTCACAACAAAAGCTACTGTTGCTCAGGGACTAGGAAATGCTTCCCGGTGCTCTGGTCAGTTAATCCACTATGAACAAACAAAATTTATAACACTCAGCCTTTGACATGATAAAGTCATTTTGTAAATGCTCAAAAGGTATATAAGCTAGAGGATATCCACCAAAAGCTTTTCCACAAAAGGCATGTTTAACCAACAAGTGGGACAGGCTACACACACTTAAAGGCTATGGTAGTTATACCAGGGGCTATCCACACTCTTTTAACAGAGTCTACAAAGTTATGGGTACCAAAGTGACCATTTTTGTGACCAGATAAGGATAGGTTCCTTCAACCCCTGACTGTCTAAAAGGAATACAGAAACAAAATTTAAGGATTCCTCAGGAAATTCTAGCATCATAGAGCCATCTGGAGAGCATGTTATTATGGCTCTAAGTTTGCATAAGAGATCTCTCCCTAACAAATTTATAGGGGAAACAATTAAAAGGAAAGAATGTTCTACTAATAGAGGACCCACAGACACCATTTGAGGGGAAAGCTTTGGGAGCTTTAGAAGTGCTTCTGATACACCTTCTACATTTACATATACATCTACTACTATGGGAGAGATTTGGTTTAGATCAACATCTCACACCCTACACCAAGATAAATTCAGAATTGGTGAATGACTTGAATATAAAGAAGGAAACTATAAGTAAATTAGGTGAACACAGAATAGTATACTTGTCAGATGTATGGGAAAGGAAAGATTTTAAAACCAAGCAAGAGTTAGAAAAAATTATAAAATGTAGAATAAATAATTTTGATTACATTAAATTAATAAGATTTTGTACAAACAAAAACAATGCAACGAAAACCAGAAAGGAAACAACAAACTGGGAAAATTTCTTTATAACAAAAAACTCTGACAAAGATCTAATTACTCAAATATACAAGGAGCTAAATCAATTATACAAAAAATCTAGCCATCCCCCAATTGATAAATGGGCAAGGGGCATGAATAGACAATTTTCAGATAAAGAAATCAAAACTATCAATAAGCACATGAGAAAGTGTTCTATATCTCTAATAACTAGAGAAATGCAAATCAAAACAACTCTGAGGTACTACCTCACACCTAGCAGATTGGCTAAAATAACAGCAGGGGAGAATAATGAAAGTTGGAGGGGATGTGGCCAAATTGGAACATTAATGCCTAAACCCCAAATCACATATCCATATATACATGAGTGATAAGTGATGTCATATGTTTTGCTTTTACATTTCTACTCCCATAGTTCTTTCTCTCAATGTAGATAACATTCTTTTACATAAGTCCTTCAGGAGTATTCTGGCTTGTTGCATCACTACTAGTAGCAAAGTCCATTATATTGAATTTTTCCACACTGTTTTTCTTGCTGTATACAATGTTCTTCTGGTTTGGATCATTTTACTCTACATCAGTTCACGGAGGTTCCCCCAGTTCATATGGAAAGCTTCCAGATCATCATTCCTTAAAGTACAATAGTATTACATCACCGTCATATATCACAATTTATTCAACCATTCCCTAATCGAGGGACACCCCCTCATTTTCCAATTTTTTTCTACCACAAAGAACATGGCTATGAATATAAAAATAGGATTATTTTGGAACTCAAAAATATATACCTTGCACCAAAAAAACCAAAATATTGCAATAAATAATGGGGAAAGAGTAGTGCTCTTACTAAAATCACACATAAAGCTAAGACATTCACTCTTTAAATTTTTATTTGATATAGTCATAGAAATTATGGCAAATTCAAACAGGGAAAACTTGGGGAAGATTGATATTGGACATGAAGGAAATAGAACATTATTCGTGGTGACTCACAATATATCTGGAAAATTCTACTATCTCAACCAAAATAATTAATGAAGATAATAATATAGTATAGTAGACTTATAGACATGTGATCAAACTACAAAATTTGCCTTCTTTTTATTTGTTAATACTAAAAATAAATAAAACATGATAAAAGAAAAAATAAATACAATAATTTGGATTGACAACAAAAACTTGAAAATATCTAGGGATTATTTTATTTAGAGATTCAGAAGACTTGTGGAAGTAGAAATTTAAAATATAATGACCAAAATAAAGGAGAACCATGCATGGTCAAATTAATACAGACAAAATTATAATAATGTCTAAATTAATTAACATATTTAATATAACACTTGTCAGAAAAGTAAAGTGGTTATGCAATTAGTCAAAAATGGAAGAGAATAGAATAAAGGATTTATTTGAATTTTATTCAATGAATAAATTATTATAAGATGACTGTATTTGACTAAATTTAAGAACAAGTATATAGAAATTAAAGTATAAATAATGTTGGAGACTAGGACAATATTTACAGCAAGTACATTATTTTAAAAATATGACATTCAAAATATATTAGGAAGTTTTGAAAAGTTATGGTGTTGTCTAAGTTTTTAGTAAACTCTCAAAGTAAATGAACAATTTTCCAAAAATGAAGAAAGCAATGTTAAAAATCATTGGAGAAGTAGTCAAGCTTATTGATATTCGGATATACAAATTAAAAAGAACTTTCAAGTATCACCTCAAACACATTAAATATGTTAAATGATTGAAAGAAATAAAATTTTATCCAGGGGCAGCTGGATAGCCCAGTGGATTGAGTCAGGTCTAGAGACGAAAGGTCCTAGGTTCAAATCCGGCCTCAGACACTTCCCAGCTGTGTGACCCTGGCCAAGTCACTTGACTCCCATTGCCCATCCTTACCACTCTTCCACGTAGGAGCCAGTACACAGAAGTTAAGGGTTTAAAAAAATTAAAAATAAAATAAAATTTAATCCATCAGGATTAGAAAGGAATGAGTATACTCATTTAATCTGGTAATGTTACAAATCAATAAAATATCTTTTAAAGAAAATCTGGCAGATCTAAATTCTGGAGGCATTTTGGAACTATGCCTACATTGGTATTAAAAAGAAAAGGAAAGTACCTGATTGTGCAAAACTATTTATAGCAGACCTTTTCATGATTGCAAGAATTAGAAATTAAGGTGATAGCCTTCAATTGGGGAATGTGTGAACAAACTGTTATATGATGGTGATGGATTACTGTTGTGCTATAAGAAATGATCAGCAAGATGATTTCAGCAAAAGTTAGGAAGATCTACATGAACTGATGCAAAGCAAAACAAGCAGAACCAGGAAAACATTGTACACAATAGCAGTAATATTGCATGCTTATTAGTGAGAGACATAGCTACTCTCAGCAATTTAGAATAATGCAGGGCAATTCTGAAGGACTTATGACAAAGAATGTTATCCACATCCAGAGAATTGTAATCAGAGTGAAAAATCAAAGCAAAGTATTTTTCACATTTTTATGTTGGGGTTTCGATTTTAATGCTTATTGTCTTACAATGACCAGTATGGAAGTATGTTTTGCATGATAATACATTGTTAAGAGAGTTTTTCTTAATTTCTCCCCTTTTCTATTTAAGAGGCAAGGAAGCAAAAAGATTTCTGAGTAAGAGACTCTCTGCTATGCAAACTTTTATTTGGTGACAGTTAGAAGTGTGTGGCTGAGAGTTAGTTAAAGCTCGTAGTTGGAAAAAGCTTTTGTCTCTGGGTCCCCTGGGGAGGAGAGTGTGTGGCTCATTCTCTCTGGTACTGAGAGTTTTCTAATTGACAGTTGAAGACTGAGAAATGGATTTAAGCCCTTACTGCCTTATTGATTATTGATTATCTTGGGTAGATAGGTAGATAGATAATTGGTAAATTATTAGATAGTCAGAGCAGAAAAGTTAGGCCAGAGCCTGGCTCTGGCAGAAGACACTTAGAGGGCTAAGGCAGATAGATTTAGGGTTTTTTAGAAAAATTTTAGATAGGTTTGGGATCTTAGTTATAGTTATAAGCTATTATAAAATTACTCTCACTTTCCTCCTTTCTACTTCCTATCCATACTTTCCTAATAATAAACTAACTGTTTTGTATTTAAGAAACTGCTCTCCTGACTTTGTTCAAACTCCTATTCCAAAAATTTAACCCTTCACAACATGTATAACCCAGATCATATCACTTCCTTTTTTCTAAGAGCGGGGAGGAAAGAAAGGAAGGAAATCAATTTGGTTCTTATAATTTCAGAAAACTTATTTTGAAAATTGTTATTATATGTGATTGGTAAAATAAAATATCTTTTTAAAAAAGAGAACTTTCCAGCATAAAAGTATTTTTAAACAAATATTTCATCTAATAATTATTTTGTTAAGGATATAATGGGAATGTAACATTTAAAAAAAGTTATCTGTCCAAATATTTTCTTAAGATAATTTTCTGGAATGTGCAATATATTATATTAAAATTTAAATGGATAAGAAAAATGAACAAAAAACAATCTGTAAAAACTTTTATGAAATGCTTTCAAGCAGGGAAAAAAACATAAGAGCACAGTGCATGATAAAACAATAAGCATTTATCAAGTCCTATTATGGAAGAGATACTGTACTAGGAACTAGAAAAAAAGAAAACAATTAAATAGTTCCTACCACTGAGAAGCTTATATTTTTATCCAAAGGAGGCAACTTATTCTCTAAATAGGTTAATATACAAAATAGATATAGAGTAATTGTAAGGGAGAGGAAAGGTCACTTGAGATAAGCTTTGAAGTAAATTAAGCATTTTAACATATAAAGGTGAGGAAGGCTTATACTCCAGGAATGAGGAATAACCAATGCAGAGGCATGGAAAGAGTAAATCAGGTTATGTATAAGAGTTACAAATAAGAAGGCCAGTTTGATTGTACCACAGTGTCTGGGGAAAAGAGTAATATGTAATAAAGCTGAAAAAATAAGTTTGAACCTGGTAGTAAAGAGGAAAAACAGAGACATTTATATTTAATCCTAGAAATAATTAGAAGCTACTGGACTTTATGAAGTAGTAAAGAAATCTGGTCAGACTTGTAATTTAGAAAATCTCTATGGCAGCTGTGTGGAAGACAGATTGTTATCTGGGGAGAATGAGGAGAAAGAATGAAATGGGGAGAAAGTGAAGGTAATTATCTTGCTACTGCAATAGTCCAGTCAAGATGTGATTACAGCTTGACTTAAGTTACTGCTTGAACTAGTGGAAAATACAAAAGATATGGTTGAGATCGAGATGACAGGATTTAGCAACTTATTAAATATGTGGGGTGAATGAGAATGAAGAATCAAAAGTGATACAGATTGTACAAGGTAGGTTGGGGCAGGGAAGAAGTTAGGAATGATAAGTTCTCTTTTTGATTTGTTGAGTTCTTAGATATGTCAAATTTTTTAAATCTCTGAGAACAGGGCAGTTAGGTGACTCAGTGGATTGAGTGCCAAGCTGAGAGATGGGATGTCCTGGATTCGAATATGACCTCAGGAACTTACAACATGTGTGAACCTGGGCAAGTCACTTGCTCCCCATTGCCTAGCCCTTACCATTCTGCCTTGGAATCAATACAGAGTATTGATTCTAAGATGGAAGGAAAGGGTATAAAAAAAAAAACTTTGAGTGTGGGACAGTGTCAAGATTGCAGAGTAGAGGTAGCAGCACAGTAAAACTCTCCAAATATTTCTGTCCAAACAATTTCAAAGAATTCAAATAAAATTCTGGAGAGGCAGAGCCAACAAAAGATCTGGACAATGTTTTTTCTAGTGTAAGACATCTTAGGAGATCAGCAGGAAAGATCTGTGAAACCAAGGAGGAGACCAGCCTAGAGTACAGTTGTGTCAGTGCCAGCTGTGGATCTTAGAAGAAGTTTAGTCAGTGACAGCAGTGGCTTGGGGAATTCTCAGCCCAGATACGGTAAAGGCATCATACAAATTGTCAGAAAAAGATTATGAGGAAGCCAGAGCTGTTATTGGACACAGGACCCTGTTGCATTGCCCCTATGCAAATCTGGATCAAAGAACAAGGGTGGAGATAAGTGCTTGTTGTCACTGACAGGAGAAGGGGTCCTTCCTTGGTAAAAACCAGAGCTCAGCACAGGAAAACAATGATCACATCTCTCTTTGGATGACACCACCTTATAAGCACTGGAAATGTCCAGACTCCCAGAACTAGCTTTGAAAATAGCAAAACAAGAAGGTTTGAAGGTTGGGACAGTGTCTTCCCAATATGAGGTAGTCAGAATATAATTTTGATATAAAGTTTGAGATTAAGAAATAGGCTGGAAAAATGACAAAACTATAACAACAACAACAAAAAGCCTTGACAATAAAAAGCTACTGTGGTGGTAGGAAAGGCCAAAACACGAACTCAAAAGAAGACAATAAAGTAAAAACAGCCATAAGCAAAGTATAAAATGAAAATAATAATTAGAGACAAGCCCAATAAGAATTGCTAGAAGAGTTGATGGAAGGGGGGGAATGGGAAAAGAAATGAGAGTGGTACACACAAAAAAATTGTGAAAAAAGAATTAACAGCTTGGTAAAAAGATCCAAAATATACTGAAGTAAATAACATTCTTAAAAACTGAAGGTGGGAAGGTTACACAGTTAGATAGCCTAGTGGATTGAGAGTCAAGCCTGGAGATGGGAGGGCCTGGATTCAAATACAGTCTTGGATATGTTCTAGCTGTGTGACCCTGGGCAAGTCACTTAATCCCCATTGCCTAGCCCTTCATGCTTTTCTACCTTGGAACAAATATACAGTAATGATTGTACTACCAAAGGTAAAAATAAAAAATATATAATCAGACTAATAAAAAAGCACAAAATTTCATTTTAAAAAAGCAAAATGGGCTAAATGGAAAAAGAGACAAAAAATTTGCTGAAGAACTTTCCAAAGAGCAGAACCAATCAAATGGAAAAATAGGTACAAAAGCAAATTTAAAATAATAATTCTTTCTAAATTAGCAATAGGCAACTAGAAGCTAATGGCTCTATAAAACATTAAGAAACAATGAAGCAAAAATCAGAGATACAATAAAAAAGAGCCTACACACTTATTTGAAGAAATTATAAAGGATAACTGCTTTATATCTTAGATCCAGAGGGTAAAAAAGAAATTGAAAGAAACCATTGATCACCTCCTGAAAGAGATCCCAAAATTTTCAACTCCCAGGAATATTACACCTAAATTTCAAATAATCCAGGTCAAGGAGAAAATATTGCAAACAGTCCGAAAGAAATAATGCAACTATCACAGAAGCAGTTAGGATCATACAAAATTTAGCAGTTTCCACCTTAAAGTAGCAGAGAGCTTGGAATATGACTTTCTCCAGTTGATAAATGGTCAAAAAATATGAACAGTCAGCTTTCAGAAGAAATAAAAGCTCTCTATATTTCATATGAAAAAATATGCCCTAAATAGCTATTAAGTAGAGAAAATACACACATGATAACAACTCTGAGGTACCACCTCATAATTATCATAAATGACAAACATTAGAGTGGATTAGGGAAAATACACACTCTAGTGAATATTAGTGCAGTTGTGAACTAGTCCAGCTATTCTAGGGAAGAATTTGGAACCATACACTTTCACCCAGAAATATCACTATTAAGTTTGTCTTGCAAATATTTTTTAAAGAAAGGAAAGGACCTATATGTACCAAACTTTTTATAGCAAGTCTTTTAGTAATGGCAAAGAATTGGAAATTGAGGGGATGAACATTAACTGGGAAATGGATAAACAAGTGGTGGTCCATGGTTGTGGTTATATGGCTTCTGTGCTATAACAAATAATGAGGGAGAAAAAAAATGGATAAATCTATATGAACTGATGCAGCAATGTGAACAGAACAGAAATCACTGTATACAGTAACAGCAATATCATAATGATGATCAATAATGAGGAAAGAAAGCTATCATTCTTTGCAGATGATATGATGGTAATATACCTAAAAAGTCCTAGAGAATCAAACCAAAAACTAATCAAAATAATTAACAATTTTAACAAAATTACAACATAAGAAATAAACCCACAAAAATCAATAGCATTTCTCTATACCACCAATAGAGCCCAACAGCAAGCGATAGAAAGAGAAATCCTATTTAAAATAACTGTAATAATATAAAAAACATAAGAAACTATCTACCAAGACAAACCTAGAAATTATACGATCACAACTACAAAACACTTTTTATAAAGTCAGATCTAAACAACAGTAAAAAATATTAATTGCTCAAGGTATGTGAAGTCAATATAATAAAAATCACAATTCTTCCAAAATTAATTTACTTATTAAGTTCCATAACAATCAAAATACCCACAAATTATTCCAAAGAACTAGAAAAAATAATAACAAAATTCATCTGAAATAACAAAAGACCCAGAATATCATGGGAATAAATGGGAAAAATATGAAGAAAGGTAGCTTAGCTGTACTGAATCTCAAAATATGTTATAAAGCAGCAGTCATCAAAACAATCTGGTAGAGGCTAAGAAATAGAGTGGAGCACTAATGGAATAGACTAAGCACTCAATATACAATGACAAATGACATGGTAACCTAGTGTTTGACAAACTCAAAGATACAAGCTTTTGGAAGAACTCAGTATTTGACAAAAACTGCTGGGAAAACTGGAAAGCAGTATGGCAGTATTTAGGCATAGATCAACACTTCACACCATATACCAAGATAAAGTCAAAATGGATATATGGTTTAGAAATAAAGGGTGATGCCACAAACAAAATAGGGGAGCAGGAAACAGTTTCCTTATCAGACCTATGGATAATGGGAGAATTTAGGTCAAAACAAGATATTGAAGATAGTATGATATATAAAATAGATAACTTTGACTATATTAAATTAGCACAAACAAAAGTAATGTAACCAAGATGTAAAGGCAAACAACAAACTGGGAGAAAGTCTTTATAGCAAGTCTCTCTACAAAGGCTTCATTCATCAATTATATAGAGAACTGAATCAAAGTTATAAGAATGCAAAACATTTCCCAATTGACAAATGGTCAAAGAATATGAAGAGGCAATTCTCAGGTGAAGAAATTATAAACTATTTTCAGTCAGAAAAAAATACTCCAAATCACTGTTACTTAGAGAAATGCAAACCAAAACAACTATGAGGTACCATCTCATACCCATCTAACATGACAGAAAAGGAAAAGGATTAATGCTGGAGGGGATGTGGAAAAATTGGGATCCTGATAAACTGCTGATGGAGCAATGCACTGATACATTTTGGAGAGCAATCTGGAATCGTGCCCAAAGAGCCATGAAACTGCATGCCCTTTGACCCAGAAATACCACTGCTAGGTCTGTATCCCAAAGAGATGAAAGTAAGGGGAAAGATCCTATCTGTGAGAAAATATTTTTAGTAGTTTTTTTAGTGGTGGCAAACAACTGGGAACTGAAGGGATGTCCATCAGTTGGAGAAAGCCTAAATAAGTTATGGTATATGCTTGTAGTGGAATACTATTGTAACATAAGAAGTGATGAGCAGGATGATTTGGGAAGACATGAAGTGATGCAAAGTGACAGAACAAGGAGAACATTGTGCACAGTAACAACAATAATGTATGATAATCAACTATGAATGACTTAACTATTATCAAAAAGGCAAGGATTCAGGACAACTTCAAGAGATCCGTAACAAAAAAAGGGGGGGGGGTTTCCACCACCATAGAAGGAACAGATTGAATCTAAATGCAAATTGAAACACATAAGTCTTTACTTTATTTCCTCCATGAGTTGTTCTATAGTGTAATATGTGTCTTGTTTCATAACATGATGAACACAGAAATATACATTATATAAGTATATTTTATTATATATATATATATAATAAAAGAAAAATCTGCAAAAACAAATAATGAACTCCTTGAGAAAGGCAGGAGAATCATGTAGGAGATAGGCAGTAATAACCACCAGAATCTAAATTGGTTATCCTATCCTCCACAGGAAGTTTTTCCCTACCATTCTTTATTCTGATGCCTTGTCTGTATCACTTCTTATTCATTCTGTTCATATTTATTTAATAATTATTTTTAAAATAGCTAGCATTTATATAATGCTTTCATATGTGCTAGGCACTATGCTAAGCACTATACAATTATTATTTCACGTCATCCTTACAAAAAATTAAGTACTATTATTATCTCCACTTTACACATGAGGTTACTGAGGCACAAAGTCTAAGCGATTTGCCCAGAATCACACAGCTAGTATCTGAAGCTGCATTTGAACACAGAATTTCCTGACTCGAAGCTCATCACTGTCTTCTGTATCACTTTGCTGTCTATTGTCTCCCCATTAGCTTGTGAGTTTCTTGAGGTCATGGACTAAATTTTTTAATCACTAACAATTAGCACCATGCTGAGTTCTTAAAAATGTTTATTGCCTGAATGACTCACTAATAAGGTTCTAAATTTGCAATGAGTGAATATCTCCAAGAAGAAAAGGCTACTGATTGATGGCTGCATAGGGACCATCCCAAAACAGCAATGGATACAAGAAATATTTTGACTCTCATTCCAGGACTAGTGTGTTGGGGTATTATACAACAAATACAATCTTTTTGAGGATGGATGAAGGAGAATGAATATGCAATCAATCCAGATAGTAACTTAAAGTAACCAAAGTACTATATTTTGTGTACTGAAAAAAATTCATTTTAATATAAATAACTACACTAAGCAAGTTTAGTCATTTATATTGATATTCAGTGTAAAGTTATAATAAAACATTTTGCTGAAAATGTACATTTAAAATTGACACTCAAGTATATTTAAAACTCTATCCAAGATAACAGAGATCTCTTTCATTAAATCTTCCCAGTCATTTGTCTCTCTGACAAGCTCTCTATCCTGAACAGCTATAGCATTTATCTTCTTTGTTTCTGTCTCTCCTTTTAGATCTCAATCATATAGTCTCTTACATTTTTGTCTTTCCAACTCAGTTATAAGCTTCTTGAAAACATAGGCTGGGCTAACAGATCCTCCTGGTTACTCTTCCATCCAAATCCAACATCACTTTCTCCAGATCATCATGACACTTGAAGGAAAGGAAGCAGCTAGGTGATTCAGTAGGCAGAGTGCCAAGCCTGGAGTCATCAGGACCTGAGTTCAAATCCACTCTCTGATACTTCCTAGCATTATGACCCTGGGCAAGTCACTTAACCCTAACTGCCTAAACCTTACTGCTTTTCTTCCTTAGAACTGAAACTTAGTATCAATTCTAAAGCAGAAGGGAAGAGTTTTAAAAAATACAAGACTGGGGGAAAAGATGAAATGTATAAGAGTTTGGAGACAATTGATTTAGTTTTAGGGGAAGTACTGATGAACTGAGGATTTCAAAAAAGGTAGGGCATTTGAAAGAACAGAAGTCAAGGACCCTAGTAACTGAAAAAATACTGGTTATACTTTCTAGCCATTCACAAGTCAGAAGCAAATTCAGAAGCCTTGGTTATGTGGTTTTGTTTTTTAAATCTTTGTATCAATGTATTCCCAGTTTACCTCTAAAACTCTCCCAAGCTTTAGCAGCATACTGTCAATAGGTTGACACTTGTCGGTCTATTCAATACATATGGGTCCATTCTAATGGAAATTGAAATTTCCATCAGCTATCATTAGTACAAATGACAATTTGAGGTTCAAATTTACAATAAATTGGATTTACACCATTTATGTCCCAATGGAAGTTGTGATTTACACAGGGCAAGTTGACCAGAGTGAACAGAACTTGTGGTCCTCATTTGATCTGTTTCAGAGAGCTATATAACTCCCTCAACCACATTAGGTCATTTTGAGAAGTAATAGGATAAAAGGAGTGAACGCATATTTTAGATCCTGCTGCTTTATAAGTATTCTTGAACTCCTTTCATGAAAACTTTCATCCAACAATTCATATTTCATTAGTTCCTTCTCAATGCACAATGAAATAGGTTACACTGACTAAAAAAAACCATTTTCTATAATTATTAATGAAATGTCAGCTGAAAAGTTTTGCAGAAACTTTTGATTATGTCTCTTTGCTCTCTTAACTGATCTATTTTTCACATTAATCAAGATTTCTCAAAGGCAATATATTACATAAGGGTAAATATGGTAAATTTAATATGACAGTCAAAAGTTGTTGATCTTTTAATAATTTTATGTTACATAGTCATTTAATATAGAGGTACAGGATTTTGGAGAACAGCAGTCAACTAATGCCTTCTGAATGATTGCTTGGTTTCTACAAATTTTTTCTATCTCTGAAAAGAATTATTATTGATTTTATTTTATTATTACATAGTTATGCAGCTTCAATGCATAGCAATTAACATGGGAACAGAGTTTCATTTGTAATTATTTTAGCTATTATTCTTTATAACTCTATCTTTTTTGGTCCTATTTCTAGCCCAGTCCCCACAGCTATCAATGTGGGGAAAAATTATTGTAGAGAAGGCAACTACCCTGCTCACCATCAGAAACAATTACTGATATAGAAGTAGAGGACTTCAGGTTAAGATGGCGGCAGAGTAAGGAGCAGCTGCTTGATCTCTCCTAACCGAAGCATACGGGACTCCTCAAGAGGAAATAAAAACAAACCCAGACGAACGAAGGAACCCCACAACAGGGCGCGGCATTGAAGGTACGCAGAATCGGGGCAGCTCCACACTATAAAGGGGTGAAACAGCTCTCACTAAAACGCGAGAGGAAGAAGCCCCTCCCCCAGCCCCCACACCACACACCTCGCACAACGCTAAGGCCAACCCACAAGAGTGAAAACAGGACTGGGGCAACCAGCAAATCACTAGCAGCCCCAGGGCTTCTTCCCGTGTGCTGCATGACAAGGGACCCCAAGTGGCTGGGGGGTGCGCAAGGACTTTCCCGAGCATCTGTGAGGGTGAAGGCACTGTGTCAGGCCAGCACAAAGATCTCTAACGCAGGGACTTTCCCGAGTATCTGCGTGGGTGAAGGCAGTGTCCTAGGATTGAATAAAGATCTCCAGCCCAGGCTTGGACCTCGAGTGAGGACCCGGAGCAGATGGGAGCTCAGCTGTGGAAGCAGCCCCTGAGACTGCTGAAGGAGCCTCTGGCAGAGGGGCAGACCGGGGACTACCAAGAGGCCTGACCCCGAGGACAAGTAGACTGGAGCCCCTGGGAGCTTAGAAAGCACAGGCAGACCCTGAGTGTGAAGACAAAGCTGAAAAGCAGCGGGGCTAATGATGGCAAGCAGAGAACTCCAGAAGAAGAAAAAGATTATCAAGAAAAACTCTGGAACACTAGACAATTTTTACACAGAGAAAATTCAGACAACAGAGGAGGACAAACAAGTAATCATATCCAAACCTTACCAAAAAAATGAAATCTGGTCACAAGCCATTGAAGAGTTCAAAAATGAGATGTTGAAGAAGATGGAAGAGATCTGGCAAGAAAATAACAGCTTAAAAGGCAGAATTTTGCAATTGGAAAGTGAGGTTCAGAAATCAAATGAACTGATAAGCAAATTGAACACCAGAAATGACCAGATGGAAAAGGAAAACTAAAAGATTATAGCCGAAAACCAAAAGATTATAGCCGAAAACCAGTCCTTAAAGGCTAGAATTGAAAAATTATAACACAATGATCTCTCAAGACAACAAGAACAAATAAAACAAAGTCAAAAGACTGATAAAATAGTAGGAAACATGAAATACCTTAATGAGAAAGTGACAGACCAAGAAAACCAGTTGAGAAGAGACAATTTGAGAATCATTGGTCTTCCAGAAAAGGCAGAAATTAATAGAAAATTGGACTCCATACTTAAAGAAATTATTCAGCAAAATTGCCCTGAAGTTCTACAACAAGAGGGAAATATAGACATTGAAAGGATCCATAGTTCACCCTCTACACTGGACACAGAAAAGTCAACACCAAGGAATATAATAGCAAAATTTAAGAGCTTTCGAGTAAAAGAAAAAAATCTTACAAGAAGCCAGAAAGAGACAATTAAAATATCAAGGAGCACCAATCAGGATCACATAGGATCTGGCAGCCTCCACGCTAAAAGACCACAAGGCTTGGAACACAATATTCAGAAAGACAAGAGAGATGGGCCTTCAGCCACAGATCAACTACCCATCGAAACTGACTATATACTTCCAGGGGAAAGTATGGGCATTCAACAAAATTGAAGATTTCCAAGCTTTTGCACAAAAGAGACCAGGACTAAATGGAAAGTTTGATACCCAACCACAAAAATCAAGAGAAACATGAAAAGGTAAATAAGAAACAGAGGGAAAAGAAAGAAAACTTATAATTTTTTAAATCTGACTCTTTAAAGGCTTAAATAAGATCTAATTATCTGTATTACTATGTGGAGAAATGCTATGTATAATTCTCTGTAGTGAACTCTATTCACTATTATAATATTCACTATTATAGCAAACAGAAAAATAATTCATAGGGAGAGGATAGGATACTAAATGGTCTAAGATGACATGGGGGGGGTGCAAAAGAGGGGGGGAATAGTAGGGGACACTAAGAAAAATCTGAGTAAATAAGAAAAATAGGATATTCTATTACACACAAAAAGGGCATGGGAGGGAGAGGGGACAAATACTATTATAAGAAGGAGAGGAAGAGAGCATTAAGAGGGAATAATCAAACCTTACGCTAAGGGTAATCAACCTGGAGAGGGAAGAGTAGTTTTATTATCCATTGGGATAAAAAAACTCTATCTAAACCTACTGAGAAAGTCAGAAGGGACAAACCAAAGGGAGCAGGGGAGTGGGTAGGTCAAAAAAGGGAGGGGAGAAGAAGGGGGAGGGAATTCATTAGGCCTTTAAAAAACAAAAAGAGGGGAATAACAAGGGAGGGGGCAGAAAGGGAAGTCAATCAAGGGAGGGGATAGGGGAGAGCAGCTCAAAGCAAACCACTGGTTTAAAAGAAAATAGTGTAAGAAGAAGGGGTGGGTCTAGGGGAGGATACAAAAATGTCAGTGAATGCAGAACTGATAATTGTAACTCTGAATGTGAATGGGATGAACTTGCTCATAAAAGAGAAGCAAATAGCAGAGTGGATCAGAAACCAAAATCCTACCATATGTTGTCTACAGGAAATACATATGAGGCAGGGAGGCAAACAAAAGTTTAAGGTTAAGGGATTGAGCAAAATCTTTTGGGCATCAAATGAGAAAAAGAAGGCAGGAGTGGCTATTATGATCTCTGACAAAGCCAAAGTAAAAATAGATATGATTAAAAAATACAGGGAAGGTCATTACATCCTGATTAAAGGCAGTATAAACAATGAGGAAATAACACTGCTCAATATATATGCACCAAGTGGTATAGCATCCAAATTCATAAAGGAGAAACTGGCAGAGCTCAAGAAGGAAATAGATAGTAAAACCATACTAGTGGGAGATCTAAATATTCCTCTTTCAGATCTAGATAAATCAAACCAAAAAATGAATAAGAAAGAGGTAAGAGAGGTGAATGAAGTCCTAGAAAAATTAGATTTAATTGATATGTGGAGAAAAATAAATAGGGACAAAAAGGAATACACCTTCTTTTCAGCTGCACATGGTACATTCACAAAGATTGACCATTTAATAGGACATAGAAGCATTGCAAACAAATGCAAAAGAGCAGATATAATAAATGTAACCTTCTTAGATCATAATGCAATAAAAATAATAATTAGTAAGGGCACCTGGACAGGAAAATCAAAAACCAATTGGAAATTAAACAATATGATTCTCCAAAACCAATTTGTCAAAGAAGAAATCATAGAAACAATCAACAATTTCATTGAAGAGAATGACAATGATGAGACATCCTACCAAACTATGTGGGATGCAGCCAAGGCAGTACTCAGGGGAAAATTTACATCCTTGAGTGCATATATTAACAAATTAAGGAGGGCAGAGATTAACGAATTGGGCAGCAACTCAAAAAATTAGAAAGTGAACAAATTAAAAACCCTCAGATGAAAACTAAATTAGAAATACTAAAAATTAAGGGAGAAATTAATAAAATTGAAAGTAAAAGAACTATTGAATTAATAAATAAGACTAGAACCTGGTATTTTGAATAAACAGATAAAATAGACAAAGTACTAGTCAATCTAATAAGAAAAAGGAAAGAAGAAAACCAAATTGACAGTATTAAAGATGAAAAGGGAGACCTCACCTCTAATGAAGGGGAGATTAAGGCAATCATTAAAAACTATTTCACCCAATTGTATGGCAACAAATATAACAATTTAGGAGATATGGATGAATATTTACAAAAATATAAATTGCCTAGATTAACAGAAGAAGAAATAGAATACCTAAATAATCCCATATCAGAAAAAGAAACTGAAGAAGCCATCAAAGAACTCCCTAAGAAAAAATGACCAGGACCTGATGGATTCACAAGTGATTTCTATCAGACATTCAAAGAGCAACTAATCCCAATACTATACAAATTATTTGATATAATAAGCAAAGAAGGAGTCCTACCAAATTCCTTTTATGACACAAATATGGTACTGATTCCAAAGCCAGGTAGACCAAAAACAGAAAAAGAAAATTATAGACCAATCGCCCTAATGAACATAGATGCAAAAATCTTAAATAGAATATTAGCAAAGAGACTCCAGCAAGTAATTAAGAAGATCATCCACCATGATCAGGGGGGATTTATACCAGGAATGCAAGGATGGTTCAACATTAGGAAAACCATCCACATAATTGATCATATCAACAAGCAAACCAACAGAAACCACATGATTATCTCAATAGATGCTGAAAAAGCCTTTGACAAAATACAGCATCCATTCCTATTGAAAACACTGAAAAGTATAGGAATAGAAGGACCCTTCCTAAAATTAATAAACAGCATATACCTAAAACCATCAACAAGCATTATATGCAATGGGGATAAATTAGAAGCCTTCCCAATAAGATCAGGAAGGATGCCCATTATCACCTCTATTATTCAACATAGTAATAGAAACACCAGCAATAGCAATTAGAGAAGAAAAATAAATTGAAGGTATCAAAATAGGCAATGAGGAGACTAAGCTATCACTCTTTGCAGATGACATGATGATCTACTTAAAAAATCCTAGAGAATCAACTAAGAAGCTGGGAGAAATAATCAACAACTTTAGCAAAGTTGCAGGATACAAAATAAATGCACATAAATCATCAGCATTTCTATACATTTCCAACACATTAGAGCAGCAAGAGGTAGAAAGAGAAACACCATTTAAAATCACCGTAGACAATACAAAATATTTGGGAATCCATCTACCAAAACAAACACAGCAATTATACGAAAACAACTACAAAACAGTTTCCAAAAAAATAAAACTGGATCTCAACAATTGGAAAACCATTAATTGTTCATGGGTAGGACGAGCTAACATAATAAAAATGAAAATTCTACCCAAATTAATTTACTTATTTAGCGCCATACCTATCAAATTACCAAAAAACTTCTTTACTGAATTAGGAAAAACTATAACAAATTTCATTTGGAATAACAAAAGATCAAGAATACCAAGGAAAATAATGAAAAAAAAAATGTGAAGGAAGGTGGCCTAGCAGTACCAGCCATTAAATTATACTATAAAGCAGCAGTCATCAAAACAATATGGTACTGGCTAAGAGATAGAAGGGAGGATCAGTGGAATAGACTTGGGGTTAATGACGTCAGCAAGACAGTGTATGATAAACCCAAAAATCCAAACTTTTGGGACATGAATCCACTATTTGACAAAAACTGCTGGGAAATTTGGAAAACAATATGGGAGAGATTAGGTTTAGATCAACATCTCACACCCTACACCAAGATAAATTCAGAATGGGTGAATGACCTGAATATAAAGAGGGAAACTATAAATAAGTTAAGTGAACACAAAATAGTATACCTGTCAGATCTCTGGGAAAGGAAAGATTTTAAAACCAAGCAAGAATTAGAAAAAATTACAAAATGTAAATTAAATGGTTTTGATTATATTTAGCTAAAAAGCTTTTGTACAAACAAATATAATGTAGTCAAAATCATAAGGGAAACAATAAATTGGAAAAAAATCTTTATAACAAAAAACTCTGACAAGCGTCTAATTACTCAAATATACAAGGAGTTAAATCAATTTTATAAAAATATCAAGCCATTCCCCAATTGAAAAATGGGCAAGAGACATGAATAGGCAATTCTCAGGTAAAGAAATCAAAAGTATCAATAAGCACATGAGAAAGTGTTCTAAATCTCTAATAATTAGAAAAATGCAAATCAAAACAACTCTGAGGTATCACCTCACACCTAGCAGATTGGATAAAAT
>NC_058133.1:415402552-415407172 GCF_016433145.1 Gracilinanus agilis | reverse complement strand
AGAGCGGGGGATGAAGGGGAAAGTAGGGGCATAAAGTATGTAAACAGGTTAAAAATGAATATTTATAAATGTTTTTAAAAAAAGAAACAATTACTGATCAACTGCTACCAAAAGGCAGAGAAGCACAAGAGCCCTAGAATTAGCAGCAACCCCAGGTTAGTGGTCCTATTTGCATCCCAGGTCTCGGGTTCATCAATGCAGGAAATAACTCCTATAAAGAGTTGGACCAGTCATCCCCACCAGCTGCCAGCCAGCTGCCATGCACAAGACAAACAAACCAGCCTAGGTCAAGAATCACTATACCTGGGTAAAAGATAGGAGGTAATCCCATTTCCCCTTACATTCCTATGAAAGGGTGCAACTAGGTGGCTCAGTAAATGGAACAGGCTTGACGATCAGAGGTCCTGGGTTCAAATCTAGCCTCAGATGCTTCCCAGTTGGGCAAATCACTTAATCTCAGTTGTCTAGCCCTTACAACTCTGCTGCCTTAGAACCAATAATTAGTATCAATTCTGAAGTGGAAGGTAAGAGTTATAAAAAACTAAAGATTTCTATGGAGACAGCCCAGGCTCCTGAACTCAAGAGCTCTGGAAATAATGTTTCCATCACAATGCCTATGACCATCATTCTGGAAAACAAACCTAAGAATATAAAAGCTAGCAATCTCCTGCTCATGTAGGTATTGCAGTCATACCTACTGAAGAAGCAGAAAAGAAAGTTACAGTTCTTAGCACTTTCAAATGGTAAAGTGACATAATTTTGTCAATAGAAATAATATTAATGAAGACATTAACATCTGCTTTCCTTCTCTACCCAAGGATTATATAATACTTCCATTTGACTTGAATCTGCCAAATATACTATATTCCCTATTGGAATACATATTTCTTGAGAGTAGGGACTTGCTTGATTTTTCTGTTTGTAGAACCAGTTCAGTCAGGGGTCGGCAACATATGGCTCTTTCTGCAGGAGCCATAAAGTCAATTTTTTTCAGGCGCTTACAAGAGTGCACACTGTGAGCACTGTACAGCTCTCACGAAATTACATTTTAAAAAATGTGGCGTTTATGGCTCTCATGGCCAAAAAGGTTGCTGACCCCTGAGTTAAGTGCTTTAAGGCACATAGTAAGTACTTAAGAAATGACTTTTTATTCATTCATATATATTTCATGTAAAATAATTTCCGTGAATTTTCTCTCTCTCTACCTCACATAAACACACACATATACCTAAAAATGCAGACACATACTACATAAGTTATGTAATTCAAACTCTAATAATATAAATAAGACATAATTTCTCTCTAGAGAGGAATTACAATTTGCCTAAGATCACATTGTTAATGACAAAATCAGGATTTGAACTCAGATCCTCTGATTACAAATTCAGCCAATTTTTCCAGTATACAAATACAAATTTGTCATGAGCTATTCAAGTAGACTAGGACATGAATCATTTTGATTCTAAAATCCTTTGTCAGGGAGAAAGGAACAAAGGAAAAGGCAGGTGACAAAAGATGATCTAGCCCAAGCCATAAAAGAGAATCATGAAAATCAGGTTCATAAAAAGCAAACTTAGCATAAGAATCATTAACACAAATATAAACATAAACATAAATCGGAATTACTTCCTATTTTTACTTCCTATTTTTAAACATTTACTGATAATCTTTTCACAGTATTCAAACACAGTATTCAAACATGAATGTTTGAGATTACCCAAAGTAAGATGACCACTGAATAGATTCAGAGAATCAACGGGTAAATTAGGTAAAGAGCGACAATTGACTTATGGTCATCTGGCTTGAACCGTGACAGAATACCTTGAAGATCAGGTTAAAATGAACATAAATATAAATTGCTTCTAATTTTGAACCAGTTAATGATAAGCTTTTGACAGTGATCTTGTATAACCCTTTGGAATAACCAAAAGTAAACTGGCCAAACTAATTAATCTCCATTCTCCATTTACTGAAACCAGTAATGAGAAATGAGACTTATTGTGAGATTCTAGTGGATTGAAAACCAATTTTGAAGTTAAAAAAGTGGGATTCTATACCTAGCTCTGACAAATACTCACTCTGTGACAATTACTTTACTTAACCTTTCAGACTCAATTACCTCATCTATAAAATGGTGGGAAATATATGTAAAGGCAATGGGGTCACCAGGGATATTATAAATAAACTAAGTGGTTTGTGGGAACACACTCTAGGATTTAGGAGAGACTGGACCAGGATGGAAAGACCTGAGTTTACTGGATTCTCACAGGAATGGCAGTTGATCTTAACTGTCACTCAGCTTCCCCTAGGCCCAGAGTCTAGAAACAGGCTGACAAGGTAAAAGGGGCTTAACAGCTTTAATTATGTTTGACTAAAAGGTGAGAAAGGATTTCTATACTTAAAATCTAAAGGATAAAACCACAGGGCGATGGGAGGACTTATTCTACTCTTATCTAAGTGATCTAAACTAACAGGGCCCAAGGAGCTATAAATGGAGTCTCTGGGTAACTGCCTCAGACCTGGAACCTGCCAGGCTTGAGTACACCTAGAGCCTTTGTGGCTTTGGGATTCTCACTGCAATCCACTGATGATCTCTGGATGCCAGGAGCTAAGGTTGTCTCAGGAACCAGGTTGTGAGGGAGTGCTTGAACGCTGTCCACCAGATTTCAAACTTCTCCTTCTTCCTTTGTACTGTAGATCTTGTCCTTTTTGCTAGATGCCACACCACACAGGATCCCAGGGGAAAATCAGGATGCAAGATGTCCTTTTACTCTGAGTGCTCCCAGGGCTAACCACAGTTTGTGTTAACCCCTAATGGAGTCCCTTCTCAGAGCCAACTCACCTCTTCCTGCTCCTTCATTCCAACCTGGAATTCCCAGCTCCAGCTCCTTCCTGCTATGTACAACTTAATTCCTAATCACTAGCTAATCTAATCTTCCTCACAACAATGGGGATGATAGTAATAACACCTATGACTCAGATAATATGAATTATTATTCATAAAGGATTTTGCAAATCTTAAAGTGCTATGTAAATTATATATGTATATATATACAGATATATGTATGTAGATATTTAATAAGAGTTGAACAAGTAGATAAAGATCTCTTCTTATTTGAAATTGCACATTTCTAAATCACTGGGGCTAGTTCTATATTAAATATTTGAGACAAATTTATAAAAATAGTGTGATAAATAGGTTGAGAGGCATTGTGATATAATACATAATAGGCCATAGCCAAGGAGACATGAGTTCAAGTTCTTCCTCAAATACTAATAAATATTAGGTGTGACCATGAGAAAGTCACTAAAATTCTCAGGAGACTTAGCAACTCTATAATTCCAATTAATAGATGAGTTGCTAAGCTGTATTAGTTAAGTGAGTTTTCATAGCAGGAGTTCCCTACATGAATGAAATCAGAGGTTTAAACATCTCCCCCTTCCCCCAAAAAGAAGATAGAATGTTAGGAAATGGGCTTTCAGGGTTTTGTTCTGACATTTTTTGTCTCTATTACCCAAAATTGCTCCTTCAATTTTCTCTATCTGTGAATCCAAGTTAATCATTCCCTCTTGCCCTCTATACATATACACACAGGAATATGCTGATAATTAGATGTCTGTGAAGAATTTCAGACTGTTAAATAAAAGTACCATATAAATATAAGATGGGATTTTCATCAGCATTAAATACCAAACTGCCTAAATTTTGTGGAATCCTTTTATTTATTTCCAAGTATTACTTGGAAATTAAAGGTTCAAGAGGGAAGCTTAATTGGATATCGGGACTTTGTATCTCCATCATTGACATTTGAAATGAAGCATTTTCTTTACTGTAACATTTATTATCTTGGTCCATGATATTCTTTCCCATCTAATACAAAATGTTAATATTATTATAATGAGCTTGCTTTTCTTTTTTCATGCAGAAATATTATATTTTGAATCTCAACTATTCATCACTGGTTCATATTCAGTGTGTGTTTTCTCATATCCTTCACAAAATAAATAAGAAGGCTGTCTTTTTCAACTTAGTCAGAATAGGTAGGATAGGTTAAGAATCTTAAATCCTTTAGGAACATCCAGATGCCATTGCTGGCCCAGATTCTGACAAAGATAGCAGAGAGAGGGGAGAAGTGGTAAAATCATAGCCTCTTTTGATAACCTGATATTCTTCTAGGCTTGGGTAGGTTGTGAAATCATACTCAATGAAGGTCTTTAGGCAGAAGATGGATGACAACTTGTTATGTATGTTGAGAAAGGGATTCCTTTTTTCTCTATCTCCCTGCCAACAGTCTTCTCACACTGAAGATACCTCAACATGAGATGTTATCTTTTGACTGGTGAATTCCTAGACTGAATTATCATTTCTTGAAGCATCCTGGCCATGCTCCCTTCACTTCCAATTCTATTCTCCATTGCCTAGACTGCACCTCCTGAGTATTCTCTTCCACCCCCATTTCAAGCTTCCCTTTATATTATATATGTGCTGTCTTTCATAAATAAAGGATAAGTTCTTTGGGGTTAGGAACTATTTTTTTATTTGTATCCTTAGTAAATTAGTAAAGTCCCTGGGTATAGCAAGTGCTTAATAATTGTCTCTCATATATATATATATATATA